>NC_060281.1:94009315-94034746 GCF_021613505.1 Equus quagga | reverse complement strand
GTTTGCCAGCCGGCACCGGGAGCTTCCGAGAGGGGAGGGCGTCAGTAAACGGAGAAGGGACAGCTCGTCCTTAGATCAGAATCCCACTCGATAACTGTAAGGGGAATGATGGAAATGGAAAATCGCCCATGTGGCAGCTAGCACGATAACTGCTGGAGACAAAAATTGTGGATGCTAAAAATAGTGAACGAAAGTATGAGAAACAGGTGGAGGTTTTTCTTTGTTTTCTACAGAGTTTCTGCCCCAGATATTTCCTAATTTCAAAGGGAACATAGTAACTTTACAGGGGGAAGAACCTGGGAGACACCGCCTTAACCAAGTGACCACGGTCACGTGCAAATGTTACACATTCAAACTTACCAAATTGTACACTTTAAAGATGTGCATTGCATTGTATTCATTGTACCTCAATAAAAATGAAGAAAAAAGTTAGCACCAGTAAAGGGATGTATCATGGGCCTCCTGAGGACGTGTGTCACTTGCAGGCACAAAACCTGAATGTCATCATGAAGAGCAAACCAAAATAAGGGACACTCTACCAACAAACTGGCCAGTGCTTTTCAAAAGTGTCATCATTCAAGTCAAAGGCAGACTGAGGAGCCATCTTTGATTAAAGGAGACCCAGCTAAGTGTGATGTGGGATCTGGACCCCAGGTTGGATGGTGGCTCAGAAAAGGGATATGAGTGAGACAACTGGTAAAATTCAAATAAAGCCTGTAGATTCGTTAGTAGTATTGTATCAATGCTAATTTTCTGGTTGTAATCATTTTATGGTGGTTAGGTAAGGTGTTAACATTTGGGGAAACAGGGTGAAAGATTGGATTGCTCTGTTCTATTTTTTCAAGTTTTTAGTTAAGTTGAAATAATTTCAAAATGAAAAAGTTAAAAAAGGCGAGGAGAGTGGGTGTTGCCAGTGATGAAGCCGGAGGCCTACCCAGGCCTCTCCCTCCCTTCCTGCCCGCTTCTGTTCACCTGGCTGCCCCAGTGGCTAGCACCAGGCACCTCACAGTGGGCACCAAGCCCCATGAGGGTCTGGCTCCTGGACTCAGTCAAGGGACACCAGCTTCCCTGTGGCTGGGCCAGCTGCTGGCCTTGGCCAAGTGCAATCAGAGCCTGTGGGAACCCTTGATACGCCATCATCCAGCCTTAGGGACCTTGCTACACCTCGTTGCTTGGTGAGCTGGGGGCCCCACCTGACCCAGTCGGACCTGAGACTTCAGACCTGCACAGTACAACCAGCTTCCCAAATGGCCCGGGACCAACTGGGTGATGGACAAAGACCCTCTCACCACAGGATCTCCCCACAGTCCCTTTCTGGCTCCAGCCTGAGGTGCAAGGATCAATACCTGGGACCTGGAACTCCAGCCCAAGCTTGGGGAGGAATCTTTTCCTTCTAGGCTCCTGTGTTTCCACTTCAGCCCACCTCACTTATGAGCCAAGTCTCTGCTAAACGGCCTGGACAATGCCTTCTGCTGGCAGAGACCAAAAGATAGGGTGTTGGGGGGGTCTCTGTGGGCAGAAGGCCAGGAGCCCAGGCCTGCTAGGATGAGCCCCAGGGCCAGGCTGCACTCCTGGACTGGTTGTGTTTGCTCATAGACTTGCCTCCACATTGGTCATCCCCTCACCTCCAGCCTCCACGCCTGCACACTTCAACTCGGCCATCTTGGAGCCAGAGAGCAGAAGTGGCTTCTCTGAGAAAGGGTATCTGAGAAGGAGGTGAATCCCCATCTGCCAGGAGGAGAGGACTCAGGGATCAGACGCATCTGGTGACAAGCACAGAGGACTGGCTAGGCCATGCCAAGGTCAGGTCCAGGCATTCCTGCATGGCACGTCAAAAGCATTTCTAGAAGGGATCAGCGTCGTAGGGTCCCTGCACCCTTCTTACAGCACAGGTGCCTCACTTCAAGGCACTGGCCTAAATCAACAGGGGCTCAGGAAGCCTCAGCACTGTCCTCTTTGGTTCAAATGTCTCCCTGCCTTAAGCATCAGAATAAAGTGGTGGCAAGAGAGGAAAGGTCCTGCGTTCCTGGGGCGCTCGTTCTGACAGAGAGACACACAGGAAACCACTAAAATACACAGCATGTCAGACAGTGGCAACTGCTATGGAGAAAAACAGCAGGGACGGAGGCACCTTTGGATGGGATGCCTCCTCAACACTATAGTAAAGAACTGCAGCACGTGAGGGCGAGTGCAGTTTGGATATCCAGGAGAGGAGTTCTTCAGGCAGAGGGGACAGCAAATGCAAAGGCCCTGGGGCAGGAGCTGAGCAGAAAGCATGGCCACGAACAGTGGCAAGGGCCAGGGCAAGTGAAGTGAAGGCAGGAGGGGTGCCAGGCAGCAGGGTGAGACCAGCATGGGAGGACAATAGGCTGACAGAGGCAGGTACTCCGAGGTCCACCTGTCCTCATCCTGCTCCTTCCTGTCCTCATGGCTCTGCCTCCCCACCTGCCCAGGGACTGAGGGACTGTTACAGCATCTCTCCAAGCCTCGGTCTCCTCATCTGTAAAGTGAAGGTCACAAGTGAATTATTTTGCTAGGGCTGCCATAATGTACTGCAGGTGAGTGGCTTGAACCACAGAAATTTACCATCTCACATTCTAGAGGCCAGACGTCTGGCCCGAGGTGTCGGCAGGGCCGTGCTCCCTCTGCAGGCTCCAGGGAAGGGTCTGTTCCAGGCCTGTCTCCCAGTTCCTTGGCGGGCAGCAGGCTAGCTCATCTTCATAGGGTGTTCTTTCTGCATGCATGTCTGTCACTGCGTCCAAACTTTCCCTTTTTCCATAAGGACACCAGTCATGTTGGATTAGGGCCCACCCTAATGACCTCATTTTATCTTGACTGCCTCCTTAAAGACCCAAATAAGGCCACGTTCTGAGGCATGGGGCTAGGACTCCAACTGATCTTTTTCAGGGCACACAACTCAACCCATAGCAACGACAAAGCTCCATCTTGGGCTGCCCCTTCCTCGAGGGGCCCAGGGCAGGCTGGGGTCAGGGGGGTCTGTGACAAGGGCTGGGAAAGCTATCCCAGGACAGTCCCCATCCCTGGGGCAGAGGCAAACATCTGGGGAGGCTCTTCAGATGGCTTTGAAGCCAGCCCAGCGGCGCCCCCGAGGGCAGACATGCCTGGCTAGGGTGGGTGCTGGCGTGGGGCACTGGTCCATGATGTGGGCAGCCCACTGAGGCAGACAAAGGGTATTGGCAGCAGCAGCAGTGCGCGAGCTGAGAGCGTGGCTTGTCGTGGCTGAGCCAGAGACGTGTGGGACAGGGAGCTGGTTTCCCCGTGGGCCTGGGAGACAAGGCTGCGTTGTCACTGGGAGACCCCTTCCAGCCTGGCTGCGCTCAGGCTCTTTGCTTCTGAGTTCAAAGTGAGCAAGGAGGACGTCAGGCCCTGAGGGGTGGTCAGGGAAGGAAGGAGGAGGGGTGGGGAGGCAAGTTGGGTCCAGTGTAGGTCCACACCCCACCCCGAGCTCTCACTGCTCTGAGAAGGCCAAGCTGGGGGTCAGAGGCAGAGGGAAACCTGGGTCTCAGCACTGGACACAGGACCGCCGAATGCTCGGCCCTGCCTGGGGACAGGAACTCCTGAGTGCTTGTCCAAAACCAGGGTCCTGGGGCTGAGACACACTCCACTTGTTCTCCTGCTCTGAAACCTACCCCTTCCTGCCATCCCCTGGCCTCCACAGTCCACCCTGATTGCAGGCCTGACCACACCACCCCCTCAGGGGGTCCTTCGGGGCTCCTGCCTGCACCTGGGTGAATCGCCGGCTTTCCGCCCAGCGCAGCAGGCCCTATAACAGGCACCAACGGCATCCCGTGCACACAGGGTCTCGCAACCTGGCCTCTGCCCAAGGACAGACGGATAGACAGGCCAGTGGACCCTCGGGCTTCCATCATGGCGCTCAGGAGGCCGTGGGCAAAGGAGAAAGTGGAAGGAGGCTAGTGCCGGTGTCTGTGCCTCGGGAGCCCGGCCACCAGGAGAGAGCCCCGCCAACCCCGCACACACGACAGCTGCCGGCATCCCCATCACACGAGTTAGGGATCTGGAATGCACTGACTCACTCCAGCATGAAAGTTTTATTACCAATGTCTCACATTCAAGTACAGATTCCTGTGAAGTCTGACTCCCCAAGGAGAAGGGAAACGGCAGGGGCTGGCTGCATCCCCTCACTGAGCTGGGCCTCCCCAGAACCCACGGCTCCCAGTGGGTGGGCAGGGGCCTGAGAGCCTGCTGAGGCGCCTAGCACACACAGGACCCCCAGTGCATGGGGGATCACCCCTCCCACAGGACCACCCCATGCACATGGGACCCCCAACACACACAGGACCACTAGATCCACCAACCAGGTTGTGCATATGCTATGAGAGTGGGTTCTTCCCAGGTCTTTGTCATTCCTCATCCCAAATGTGGCCTGTTTCCCCTCCAAGAGCAGGTCTGATTGCCGGGACCTGGAACGCCCAGGAGAGGAGGGGCCACTTTTAAAGAAAAGCCTACTTCTGTCACATTGTTCAAAGCAAAGACCCACTAGCCAGAAGCACGTGTGGGTGCGAGAGGCCTATCTGGTACTTGGGTTTGTGTCTGCCTGGGAATATGTGCACACTTGAGCATGTGTGCATGCCCTAAGAGTGTACGTGTGTGCCTATGCACCTGTGCTTCTGTGCAGGGGCAGGGGATAGGCCCAGATGCATTCACACATGCATAGCACAACTGGGCCTGCCCCAGCCCTAGCCATGGGACTCTGTCACTCTCATTGGCATAAGGGTGGACCCCGAGCTGGACACAGGGACACAGATAGATCACACACAAATCAGAGGGACTTGGTCCTGGGGGACAGTGGCCAAGTCATGGGCAGTACATGTGGCTGTGGAAGGTACCCATCCACAATGGCCCTTGAGGCAGGGCCTTCCAGGAGCCCCCCGGCCACGCCTAGGGGTGGAGGTTAACTCTGCAGCCTGAACTCGTGGGTGGTGGTCTCCCAGCGGGAGGGGTCCTTGTCCAACATGCTGCGCTCTGTGAAAGTCACGTGCCCATCAGCGTCCACGAGGATGACTGTGTTGGTTCTGAAAGAGAGCATGGGGAGCCAGCCCCGTGGCCGAGTGGTTAGTTCGTGCACTCCGCTTCGGCAGCCCAGGGTTTTGCCAGTTCAAATCCGGGGCGCAGACCTAGCACCGCTCACCAGGCCATGCAGAGGCGGTGCCTCACATAGAACCAGAAGGACCTACAACTAGAATATACAACTATGTAGTGAAAGGCTTTGGGAAGAAGAAGAAAAAGAAGAAAAAAGAAAGATTGGCAACAGATGTTAGCTCAGGTGCCAATCTTAAAAAGAAAACAGAGCATGGGGCCCATATTCAGCCCGTTGTCCTATGCCTTCTGCCCACCTATCAGAGCCCCAACAGGGATAAGATCTGAGGCAGGAGGGGCAAGCCAACCACACCTGGGGCCTGTGCCAGGCACCTGGCCCAGCTTGAGGCGGGTCACGAATGAGCAGCTGCCACAGCCTTGTGGAGTGAAGGGTCTTTCTGGGGCATCTGGGCACTGAGCCTGGGGGGTCTCGGGTTCCTGGGCTAGCCCCAGGCCACACTCAGTGTCCTGCTGCCTCCACTCTGAAACACTCCCAGCCGCCCTGCCTGTCCTCTGCAGCAAAGCCCTAACTCTCACCAGGGTGGCCCTGGGCTAACCAGGCACTTTCCCACCAGAACCCCCTAGAGCTCCCAGGCAATGGCCCCGCACTGCCACCTGGGGCTGCCCAGACATGTGGCCGAGCTCGGCTCTTCCAAGAGATCAAGTTGTCGACCTCTTAGGGCCCAGGCCTTCACCTGGAACTCTCCCCTTTCCTCTCTCCCCTCCCCCAGCGCCTGTCCCAAATGTTCAGCACACCTTCCTTCTCCTGCCCAGCTCTCCCCACAGCGAGTCCTCCTGCCCATCTCCCATGGCCAGAGGGCGAGTACGAGGTTGCCGAGCAGCCCCAGCACAGGCTGGCGCCCATGGAGGGCCCACGCATGCTGAAAGCGGGGGTTCCCGGCTGGGGTCGGACCCAGCAGCCACGTACCCAGCCAGGGAGTAGACTTGGTGCTCTGAAGACGAGGACACATGAGCACACAATTTAGTCATGAAAACAAGTCTCCAGTGGAAAAGGGGCCTGAGGGAAAAGGCCACCGTTCAGGTGTACAACCCACGGGCCCTGGAGCCGCAGTGCTGGGAGTCCACACCGAGCTGGCCCCACCCTGCACCCTGTCCCCCAGCCACAGTGCTTGAAGCTGTCATTTCCTTGAGGATGAACAACTCAGGCCTGCCCTCCTCTCAGTTCGCTGGTCCCCAGGACTTCACACGTCCAGCCCCTGCCACATGCCCTCAGCCTCCGTAGAGCATCAGCCATGTCCCCATGGCAAGGTCACCTCACAGCCTCCTGGGAGAACCAGCACCTCACCGTCAAGAAGGCAGCAATAACCCAACCTCTCCCATCTGCAGGGACAGAAGGGGCCTCACTCGAGCTCATTGACCTGACCCAAAAGCCAGGCATAAAGGTGACATCACCATGACCAGGGGTACAGGTGACATCACTCCAGCATCACTCAGCACTTGTCACCACCCAAGCACCCCGTCCATGAGTCCCTGGCAGCCATGGGTCCAAGGGTCCATCACAGTCACCACAGGTCTCCAGCCCGGCACAAGGCTGCACCCACAGGCCTCAGTGCGAGCTGAACCCAGGCAGATGTGGCTACACAGGAGGCCACACTCCACCTCCAGGCCAGGTGTACTGGGCACGTGGCAGCAGCACTCCTGGAGCATCCCAGCTGGTCCAGCCGCCTAACCTCTCTGTGCATCCCAGCCGCCTGCGAGTGCAGCAGGGGGGCTGCCCTCAGCTCCCTCCACATGGCCCTCTGATGGAGCCATTTAGGCAGGTTTGGCTTCCCAGCCACACACAGCCTTTCCTTCTCCACCCAGGAGGGAGGGAGGCAGGGAAGGAACTTGCTGGAACAGCAGACACCTGTGCCAACAGCTTCTCCCTCCCAGATGTTCTCACGTTGCAGCCGAGATGAGCATTTACCCTTTTCCTGGGGTGAGGGGACATCACCTGGCTGAGCTAACCTAATCCCAGCCCTGGTCACACGAAGAACATGACAGGCCCAGGAACACAGGGCGAGTGAGGGGAAGAGCCAAGCAGTGGGACCTGCAGGCCCACAGGGATTTGCTGAGAGGAGTGAGCCGGAGGCCATCTCGGCCCCCTCATGGCTGTGCAGGGGGAAGGGGGCAGCTCAGGGGCACCCCCGGAAGGCAAGGAAGCCTCAGAGCCCTCGTGCCCGGCCTGCAGTACCTCTGGGAGCTGGCAGGTGTTTTGTACATGACCATCAACCGTGGCGTCTGCTCACCCTATGGCCCTTGAACTGACATGGCAGCTGCTTCTAGGCAGGGCAGAGGCTCCAGGATCCACAGAGCTAGGGAAGGAAGGCCTCGCCCTGGCTACCCACAGAGTGAGGGGAAGGCCAGGTTCCTCATGGGACAGGACTGGAGGTGCCCAGAGGCCTCTGTACCTGGTGCCATAGTCCGGGCAGCGCACACACACAGCCGCATACTTGCTCAGAATGGGCTGCACGTACTCCCTGCCTTGGTCCTCGATGGCTGGGTCTGGCAACTGCCTAGAAGGATAGAGGAGGGAGGGGTCAGCACCAGCACCTCTGCTGCCCGCCACAGCCCTACCTGCCATCTTCACAGCCCTACAGTGCCTGAGGAGTCCGCCAGCCTTGGAAGGTGGGGCCCACAGGGTATTGCATGCACGTTTCTGCTCAAGGCCTCAAATCTCTGTCCAGACTCTCACTTAGGGCTCCATTGCTGGGCCTGGGTCACCAGCCAGCGACCACAGGGCCAGCTCCCCCTGCCAGGGCCACCAGCAGCTTTCCCAGGACCCAGGACTCCAGGAACACGAGCACCTGAGAGCTCAGTGCTGGGTAAGGCTCTGCTGGGTCTGAAAATGCCTGGGGTCCATCTGGCCAGAGCTGGGCAGGGCACCCTAAGGAAGGATGGAAGCCACTTCCCAGAGCGAGCTCGCCCTCCCATCTCAGAGGGCCTGAGTGGGCAGGGGCATGGTGGGTGGTGGCCTGGCTAAGGGGTGCGGTCACCTGACCACATGTTCTCCCTGCTTGCCCCTTATAAGAGGTGCCCTGTGGGCATCTGCGCACTTGCCAGGAGTCTATTCGAGCCCCGTGGCTTGCTTGCCACCGTAGCCAGGGCTGGGACCACAGCCATCAATAAGAGCAGCCAGCGCCCCCTTACAGACCTGTGGGGACAACAAACAGTGGCCGTGGGCCGTGTGGACCTACAGCTGAGAGGAGGCCACTGGGCAGGGCTTCCCCAAGCGGGCGGCTGTGCTGAGGCTGAAGGTGCCATGGTTCAGAGAGGAGAGAGAGGGTGAACAAGAGGCAGGGAGAGGCCCTGGGGGAGGACAGTGCAAGGCAGGCTGTGGGGGGCTCCTCCAAGGGGCCATCCAGGCAGGACACTGGCCTGGCCTGGCCTGGCCTGGCTGGGGAAGGAGAGGGACCTATGAGCTGGGTCATTGCATAGGAGGAAGGCCAGCCTAGCGAGCACCTTGACCTCCAGCTGGGATGGCCAAGACATGTCAGGGGGTGGCAGGTGTCCCCTGCAGAGGCCACCTGAGGTACCTCAAGGCCTACAGTTGAGGAAACCAGGTTGGGGGCTTCTTTTCCCCAGGCAATTCCCTGGATTTCCCCATCCTGGCCATGGTGGGACAGCATGTGGGAATGACAGTTGACCCCCAGGCAGACTCCTAAGCTGGCTGCTCCCTTCTGTGGTTTGCTAAGCACCTGAAGCCTTCTGGAACCTCCCACCAGCCCTGTGTGTTCAGGCAGAGGGGAGCCTCTAGCCCTTCACAGCCCCATGCAAGCCTATATCAAGCCACTGGGAGCACCGAGCTTCCCAGCACACTGGCCTGGGACTGTTCCATTTTCCGTCATCAAAGCCCCCCTCTTCCACATCAGAAATGGCAGCTGCCCAAGGGGCAAAGGCAGGAGGGGCAGAGGACAAGCTGTCCGTCAGGCTCCCCCGTGGCCAAGGAGCCAGCCTCAGTTGCCTGCACAGACCTCCCAGAACAGCAGAGCCTGCCTGCCTCTCTACCCCTGACCGGAGCAGTGGGGTGCACGTCCACTCCACTGGCCCCAGGGGGACCCGCCCACTCACGCCTCGTCGTTGTTGAGCACGTCCAGGAGCTGGGCAATGAGGTCATCCTTGGGGAGGGCCTGGCTCTGCTCCACAACCGCCAAGAAGAGCTGCTTCCCAAAGCACAGCTTCCTCCAGGGCGTCTCCAGCAGAGCATTGCTCAGCCCGTAGGTCCCTGTGGGGAGAAGGTCAGCCTGGCCAGTGCAGAGGCCCCACCGTCTGAATTCAGGATCACCTCTCAGCCACCCACCCAGCACTGGGCGAGGTACCAGGGCTACGGCCAAGGGCACTGAGGCCAGGCTGCCCCATGCTCCAGCACCTTCTCTATGCACATTCCTGACCTGTCTGCATGGCCGGGGTGGAGAACTCAACATGGCAAGGCTCCTGCAGGAGACCACGAGGCACAGATGCCAAGTGGCCTTGATGGATGGGATAACAAGGAATAAACAACCTGAAATCCAACAGGGCAAAGCAAAGCGGGTGCTTGAGAGGGCACTGCCTCCCCAGCTCACTCCCGCTCTCAGCTGGGACAGCTGCGAGTTGGGGGTCCCCCCGAGAAGGTCAGGGGTGGGAGAATCAGCAACCCGAGGCCAGGGGGATGCCTGGAGAACACCAGTCAGCGGTTAGGGAGCACACCCAAATCCACCCACTCAGTGGGCGCAGGCAGGGCCCACCTCTACCTGCTGGCAGGGGCCAGGGCTGGGGGTGCTACAGGGTCTCAGGCAAGTTCCTCAGAACGAGTTCTCGTAGGTTAACAGAAGGAGTGACAAAAAAAGGAAAGGGTGGGGGCTGGCCCCGTGACTGAGTGGTTAAGTTCGCGCGCTCCACTGCAGGTGGCCCAGTGTTTCGCTGGTTCGAATCCTGGGCGTAGACATGGCACTGCTCATCCAAACATGGCACTGCTCATCCAAACCACGCTGAGGCAGCGTCCCACATGCCACAACTAGAAGGACCCACATGAAGAATATACAACTATGTACTGGGGGGCTTTGGGGAGAAAAAGGAAAAAATTAAATCTTTAAAAAAAAAAAAAAGGAAAGGGTTTCTCATGTCAGCAAAAGGAGAAGCTTGAGACTTGGGCTGGAGAGCCCCCCCAGAGCCTCTTGTTGAGAGGCTCCGCAGGCAATAGGGGCAAGTGAACTCAGAGTCACGCGCCCTGGAAGATGCACTGAGGACAGGCAGCCACCCCTCTGCTGCGGCCAGACTTCTGGGTGAGGGTCTCGACCAGGTCTGACATGACTGCACCCGCTTCCCAGGAAACCACACTGCCAGCGCAAGGGAGCACTGTGCTTTATCCATCAGGAGCAACAGGAAAGACCACGCGTCAGTGGTGCTGAACACCTGGGGAGCCACATGCCAAAGAATGGAGTGGGACCCCTGCCTCAACCGCACATAAGAATTAATGCAACATGCCCCAAAGACCTAAATGTAGGAGCTAAACTATGAAACTCTTTGGAGAAAACACACAAGAAAAGCTACATGACCTCAGATTAGACAATGATTTCTTACATACGACACCAAAAGCATAAGCAACAAAAGATGAAAATAACGTAGACTTAATCAAAGTTTAAAATGATGTGCTTCAGGAGACACCAGCAAGACAGTGAAAACAAAACCCACACGAGGGGGCAATTCTGCACATCACACAGCTGATAAGGGGCTAGTAGCTGGAACATATGAAGAACTACAACTCAATAATAAAAATACAAAAAAAACCAATTTAACAAGGGGCAAAGGATCTAAATAGACATTTCTCCAAAGAAGATATACAAATGGTCAATATGCTCAACGTCATTAGCCATCAGGGAAATGCAAACCAAAACCACCAGGAGCTATCACGCCACACCCTCTAGGATGAGTGTAATGAAAACAGACAATAACAAGTGTCGGCGAGGATGTGGAGGGACTGGAGCCTCACACACTGCTGGTGGGAATGCAAAATGGGGCAGCTGCTTGGAAAACAGTTTGGCAGTTCCTCAAAAAGTTAAACAGTTTCCTTACAGTCCAGCTACTCCACTCCTAGGTATATACACAAGACGGATGAAAACATGCGCCCACACCAAAACTTGTGCACCAACGTTCACAGCAGCATTATCCACAATAGCCCAAAAGTGGAAACAACCCAATGTCCAGCAACAGATGAATGGAGAAGCAAAACACTGACCATCCGTACAATGGAATATTATTCAACCATAAAAAGGAACGAAGCCCTAATTCACACCACAACATGAATGAACCTTGAAAACACACTGAGTGAAAGAAGCCAGAGACAAAGGCGACATATCGTCTGACTCCATTGATGTGAACGTCCAGAATAAGCCAAGCTACAGACACAGAAAGTAGATGAGTAGTTGCCAGGGGCTGGGGGCAGGGGGAATGAGAGTAACTGCTAAAGGATATGTCTTTGTTTCTGTTTTTGTTTTTTGAGGAAGATTAGGCCTGAGCTAACATCTGCTGCCAATCCTCCTCTTTTGCTGAGGAAGACTGGCCCTGAGCTAACATCCATGCCCATCTTCCTCTACTTTATATGTGGGACGCCTACCACAGCATGGCGTGCCAAGCGGTGCCATGTCCACACCCGGGATCCAAACTGGCAAACCCCGGGCCGCCGAGAAGCAGAACGTGCAAACTTAACCGCTGCACCACCGGGCCAGCCCCTGGATATGGTTTCTTTTTAAGGTGATGAAAATGTTCTGGAATTAGACAGCACTGACAGTCACACAACTTTGTGAACATACTAAAATCTGCTGAAGGATACACTTTAAATAAGTGAACTGTGTGATATGTGAGTTATATCTCAATAAAGCTGTTATTAAAGAAAAGTGACATGGATCAGGTGGAGGTAGGCTCAGGAACAAAACAACAGGATGTAGTTGGAAAGAATTTCTTCCAAGCAACAATTCAGTAGAAAACAACCATCTCCAGTCACAGAGTCTCAAGCCCTGAGAATTGAGGGCATTGAGGGTGGTTTCCAGGTATTTCCATAAAGGCCTCTGAGCCATAAAACCACACATCTATGGACAGCTTATCTTTGACAAAGGAGCTGAGGGCATACAATGGAGAAAAGAAAGTCTTTTCAACAAATGGTGCTGGGAAAACTGGAAAGCCACATGTAAAAGAATGAAAATTGACCATTCTTTTTCACCATTCACCAAAATAAACTCAAAATGGATTAAAGACCTAAAGGTGAGACCTGAAACCATAAGGCTTCTGGAAGAAAACGTAGGCAGTACACTCTTTGACATCAGTATTAAAAGGATCTTTTCGGACACCATGCCTTCTCAGAGAAGGGAAACAATAGAAAGAATAAACAAATGAGACTTCATCAGATTAAAGAGCTTCTTCAAGGCAAATGAAAACAGGATTGAAACAAAAAAACAACCCACTAACTGGGAAAAAATATTTGCAAGTCATATATCTGACAAAGGCTTAATATCCATAATATATAAAGAACTCTCGCAACTCAACAACAAAACATCAAACAACCCAATCAAAAAATGGGCTGAAGACATGAACAGACATTTCTCCAAAGAAGATATACTGATGGCCAATAGGCACATGAAAAGATGCTCATCATTGCTGATCATCAGGGAAATGCAAATCAAAACTACACTAAGATATCACCTTACACCCGTTAGAATGACAAAAATATCTAAAACTAATAGCAACAAATGTTGGAGAGGTTGCGGAGAAAAAGGAACCCTCATACACTGCTGGTGGGAATGCAAACTGGTACAGCCACTATGGAAAACAGTATGGAGATTCCTCAAAAAATTAAAAATAGAACTACCATACGATCCAGCCATCCCACTACTGGGTATCTGTCCAAAGAGCTTGAAGTCAGCAATCCCAAAAGTCCTGTGCACCCCAATGTTTATTGCAGCACTGTTTACAATAGCCAAGACGTGGAAGCAACCTAAGTGTCCAGCAACAGACGAATGGATAAAGAAGATGTGGTACATATATACAACGGAATACTACTCAGCTGCAAAACTGAACAAAATCATTCCATTTGCAATAACATTGATGGACCTTGAGAGAATTATGTTAAGTGAAATAAGCCAGCGAGAGAAAGATAATCTGTGTATGACTCCACTCATATGAGGAATTTAAAATTATGGACTAAGAACAGTTTAGTGGATACCAGGGGAAAGGTGGGGTGGGGGGTGGGCACAAAGGGTGAAGTGGTGCACCTACAACATGACTGACAAACATTAATGTACAATTGAAATTTCACAAGATTGTAACCTATCAATAACTCAATAAAAAAAAAAAAAAGGCCTCTGAGCCAAAGCACAGATTTGGGGGGAGGGGGTCTCTTGTGCCTTTTAGTTTCCAGTTCACCCCGACAGTTGCGGCTCAGTGCTGGGGGAAGCTGTCCCAGGCCATGGGCAGCCTGACACACAGACTGGGTACGAGGGTCAGATCACAAGGTACACAGACAACCGACAAGCGCAGGCCCAGGAGAGAAATGCAACAGGGGCCTAGTCTCTGAAAAGCACAGAGGTGTCCCCAGAGGAGCAGCCCTGTCACCACCCCCTGAGCAGACTCACCTGGGGCCAGGACAACAGGCTCAGGGTCCCCGCGGTTTCCATAGTAGCAAACGACGTCTCCCTTCTCTGTGCTGCGGACAGGGGCGGGGAGGGGTCAGCTGGGAGCCAGGGCACCAGACCCTGATGCCCGGCAGTCTCCACGGCCCCTTCCCCAGCACCCCTGCCGGCAGCCAGAGGAGGCACAGGGGCTCGCTGCAGTCAGGGCATGGGCTAGTCAGGGCCCCAGACCCCCAGGGTCCTCTCAGGCAGGGTCATCAAGACCCCTAGCTCCACACCCCCAACTCACCGCAGAGACCACTGGCCTGGGAGCAGCAGAATCTAAAAGACCCTCCTGCCTCGATGGGTGCCCTCACACACAGGCACTCAGAGGCTGCCTGTGGCGACAGCTGCTGGCTCAGCCCCACACCCACCAACACCAGTTCCCTCCAGAAAGCTATGACCCCCATCCCTACAGCTCATCTCTGAGTGCCTCGAGGCAGGACAGGATGCCCCAAGGTGACAGAGGCTTCTGAATAACACACCAAAGATCACATGTTCTTACCTTCATACACTGAATGTGCATTTAGAAGCAGTTTGAAATGCTCTGGAGCTGAAAATGTTCCAGTTCCTAAATACCATAGTGAATCTTTCTGCTAAGAGTCAGAATGCCTTTTCTGCAAACTACAGAGAGACTCTTTCTGGCTTATGACCTGCCTTCCTGGTGGGATGCTGGACACGGTGACCTGAGCCTTCAGGATGAACAAGCGTAGAGACAGGGCCAGGTGGGGGGTGCTGTGGAGTCCCAGAGTGCCCACCTCAGCCCTCCTGCTCAATGCCACCCCGCAGGCAGGACCCCCGCTCCCATGCAGCTTACTATTCTGCTCACATCTTCCTCCCCACAGCCCTTGGCTCCTTTCTTAAAATGTTTGGCTAATGACTTCAGAGGCCTGTTTGTAGGCAAAGAGCTGGAAAGCACGAGAACCTGCGGGATTGGGCACACACTCCCACCACACCTGGTTAGGCAGAAAGGGGGCCTGACCCAGGGACCAGCCACGATGGGGATGAGGCTCTCTTCTTCTCAGCCTTGACTTCCTCCTGGCACCCACCACCCAGGCTGCTTGCTCACCTCTGACTCCCTCCACTCTCTGACCTTGGGCCTGGGCACCAGCAGCCACTGGACGCTTGGGATGCTCCTCTTGGGACACCTGTCCTCAAGCATAACCCACTGGGCTCCCCTGGCTACCGCCTGTCCTCAAAGGCCATGTCCAGGGAGGCAGGCCCCTACCCTGCAGCCCAGGAGCTGGGAGAGTTGCTCAGGCTCCAAGGGGCCCAAGCACCCACCCATGCACCCCCTGTCCGTGCATGCATCCACTCAGAGCATGGGCCCTCATCCCCCAGTCACTTGACATGGCTGCTGAGCACCGAGTTCTGCTGGCATCACAGCCAGGGGCTGATCTCTTGGGCCGGGGCAGACATACACGAAACTAGTGACAGGTAAAGTGGCCCCTGAACTTGGGGAGCAGGGAGGACACGGGGACTCCCCTCCAGGAGCCAGCCGGTGCCAGCATGCCACGGTGGTGAGGGGAGGGCTCTGGGCAGCAAGTACCAGTGCCGGCCATACCCTTGGCCCTCCTCCCTTGAGAATGATGCACCCATCCACAAGGTGGCGCAGGGCGGAGCAGGTTGCACAGTGGACACTCGAGGCACAGCAGGCCAGGGCTCCCAGCCAAGAGAGGGGCCCGTGGACCTGCCCTTGTGGAAGAAGGCAGGCTCAGGACAGGCATCTGGACTTGGGCCTACTGCAGGGCACTTACCGCCTCCTCCGGCACCTGCCCTGACAGAAGCCCCTGAGCTGATGGCATCCACTGACTTTTGGGGCACTGGAGGGGGAGTGGAGGAGCACACGGAGAGGACGGAGGAGTGCAGAGGGAAGGATACTCACTTCCCCGAAAGGCAAATACAGAGAACCCCTGCAGGTCCTGTGACCACATCTCTAAAGCACACTTCCCATGGGAGGGAACACAGCACACCCAGCCCACCCTGGTGGGGCTGACGCGGCTGCCCCACTGATGCCTGAATTCACAGGCTGCTCTGTGAGGCTTGCACCGAGAAACACGCAGGAGCCCTCAGGTAGTCGGGGGGTGGACACCCAGCCAGGGCCTCTGCACACTGGCCACCCCTCGAGACTCCAGCACTGCCACTCTAGCACCTGACACCTTCCGTCATGTACACTGAGTCTGTCCACAGCGTCCACTCATCTGTCTGCACACCTGCAGGCAGGACTGGGCGGGAGCCTGGTGCCCATCATGCAGCCCTAGCCACCCCCTGGCCTCTGCCCACCAGCATCTGCCCGTCAGCCCTGGTGCAGGCCCCGGGGTCCCCCCACGAGACCAGGGTCCAACATGACTCCTGTAACCTGCACCAAGCACCAATGATCACTTCTCCTTGGGGCTCAGTGTCTACAGTGGGAGGTGAACTACCCTGATGCCACAGGCAGCACCCCCTCCTCAGCTAGCACTCAGCAAATGGCACCAGGTAACATGGCCTGGCCCAGAGGCAGCCCCCTGGAGGGCTGTCGCTGTGCAGCTGGTGCCTGAGCTACTGGGGGCCCATGGCCGGGGTCCAGGCCCAGGAGCCACAGAGATAAACGCACTCGGAGAAGCCAGGAGAAGGCCCGACGCAGCCGTCCAGCACACAGAACCTGCACCTCAGGTGGAGTCGCAGATGCTGCCAGCTGGTGTCCAGCGGCACCATGGCCAAGGGCTCAGCGCTCCTTCCCAGGCTGGTGCCCAACTGGTGGGATGTGGCTGCTATCTCGAGGGGCACCCGGGACCCCAGCTAGGTACCCAGGGCAGAGCCACGGGACCCCGGCCCCGGCTCGCACCAGCAGTGGTCTTGGCCATGTCGCCCGCCTATCTGAGCTTGGCCGCATCAGGGGCACACAGGGTGCCCAGTGCTGCACCTGAAGGGTTCAGCATGCACCCCCCAGGCTATCCAGGTAACCGCCAGCTGCTGCTGCAGCAATCAACCCCTGCTGTACCTCTCTGTAGGCCCAAAATGGGCCTGGCAAGGCTCCAACTTACTGCCACTTCCCATGAGGCCATGGCCCTTTGCAGGGTCCCAACAACCTGACTCCCGAATCTCACAGCCAGCACAGGTGTCCCTGCTCCAGCTCCGAGCCTCCCTGGGGGCCCTGCTCCTCCAGCCATAAGACAGGACCTTCTGCCTCTCCTGGCCCTGTTCCTTGCCTGTCTGCCCCACTCTAGATGACGGAATTGCTCTCCCAGCTGCCCGTGCAGCTGGGCCTCCATGTCTCTGGTGACAGGGTCCACAGCCAGCTTGGACAGGTTCATTGCCCCCTGACAACTCCAGACGGGGCCAGGCGCTATCCACCAAGCGCCTCGCAGAACTGGAGATGAGTCAGGCCGCCGGCTCAGATGTTCCTCCCAGAAGACTCCGCCACCGGGCCTGGCGCTCAGCTGCACCAGCCACCGTGGTCCTGGAGAGCTCCGTACCATGGTCAGGTGGGCTCGGACCTTTCCTCCCCAGCCTGGGGCACCTCTGCCCACCAGAGGTCAGATCAAGTAAGATGTAGCTCAAAAACAGGGGACTCCTCAGCCACAGAGGTGGGCAGAAGACCCAGGGGTGGGGGCCAGCGTGGGTGAGGGTCGCATCCTGCACCTGGGAGTGCCCTCTGCTGTCACACTCGGGCTGGCCTGGCAGGAGCCAGTGGCCCTCACACTGCCCAGGAAGCCCCCCTACCCCGGCTCTGCTCCCCAAGTCCCCACAACAGTGGATCTGGGAGGCCCTCAGCATCCGGGATGCTCACCAAGGAACGATATCCCTTGAGAGGCTGCCACAGATGCCACAGCACCTCCAGCGGAGCAGCGGAGCAGGAACCCCACCTCCTGCACGCCCAAGGCCCGGCCTGTGGGGGCTGCCACCTCGCCACGACGCACCTCAGATCGGCGGCTATGAGGTTGAAGCCATTGTACAGGTGGCCCTCTGCGGAGACCTTCTTCAGGTAGGTCAGGCTGTCCATGTCGGTGGTCAGAAAGTGGGCCACAAGCTCACCTGGGGCAGGGGACAGACATCCATAGCAAGGAGGCAGGACTGAGCCCGCCCCCTAAGGAGACTGGTGTGGGGCACCCACAGCTGAACACTTCCATACCAGCCACATCTCACGACCCAGCAGCCAAAGTGGTCTGCATCAAGAACTCTGTTTTTGCTGGTTTTTAAAATTTTTTCTCCATTACGCCCCCATATGGAAGTTCTGCATGAGGGAAAAAAATCTTCAGTGGGGACAATATATGTCCATGGGGCTGTCCTCCTGGGGACATTGCTCTACAAACATTCCACGGGTGAGGGACAATGACAACTCTGAGGAGTGATGCCCTGGCTGGGGGACAGCACAGAACAGGCTCCCCGAGAAGGGTGAAGCACCCTGTGCAGTGGGTACAGTACGGCCCAGGCCGAGGGCAGTTCCAGCGACACCAGCCAGTGGGCTGCAGGGCTGGGATGTGCCCTCCTTCCCTTCTCGCTCCTCTCAGGTCTCTGTACTGCTGGAGAAAGCCCCGCCTCACCTCGTCCCCACCCTGCAGTACCTCGGCCGCGGGCATCCGGGTCCAGGCGCGGTTGCAAGTAGTTGGTGAGTGCTGCCAGCTTCCCCCGCGTGCTGATGCCCAGCCACGTGCCTCCTTCCTTGCCTTCCTCCATGTCGAGCCCTGCGACAATGATGGCATCACCACCAGCAGCACCCACAGGTGGGCACCAGCCCCACGCTGTCCCTGCATCCTAGGGAGATGCACACTCGGCAGGGAGATGCAGCTCAGCCCAGCAGCCTGACTGTGGAACAGGGGCTTGACTCCACAGGGCGAGGTAGCCTCTGGGGCCCAAGGGGCACACGAGAGAGACTCCTGCCCCACAGGATGACATCTGATGCCTGTGGGAGCCCCCGAAACCATGCAGTGAGCACCTGCCGAACACATCCTGGCCCAAGAGCCTGCCTTGGACTGGGAGGATAGCCAGCCCTGTCAAGGAACCATGCCAAGCCACAATCCTGCATCCTAGATCAGGGGCACGGACACCGGCTGCCCTCCTCAGCAGGACCCAGGGTCCCTTGGGGTGGGTGCTTCACTAGGAACCCAGGGAACATCCAGACTTACCAGTGTGCCCCATGCCCATGGCACAGGCCTGGCCACGGTTAATGCTTCATGGGCCCCACCCATGGGTTAGAGGGGCCCTTAAAGACACAGCAGAGCATCTTTCTAGATTAGAGGGTTATTTTACTTCAAGATTGCGGTAAAAACTGCTAAGTCATTAAAATATTATTTTTATAACAATAATAAATTATAACAGTAAAAGAAATAAAAGATGTCAAGATCAGAAAAGAAGAAGTCAAATTGTCTCCATGTGTAGATGACAGGATTGTATGTGAAAAAAATCCAAAAGGAATCTATAAAAATAAAATCTACTTCAACTAATAACTAAATACTAGCAAGAACTGGAAAATGAAAATTTAAACATACCATTACAACAGCACTAAATGATTTAAAAAAAAAGCAACTTAGGAAAACATTTAAGGAAGAATGTGTAACACCTAAGGAGTGAAAACCACAGGGCATTGCTGAGGAAAGTCACCCAGATCTAATTAAAGGGAGACGCCCTGTTCCTCGGCCAGAAGACTCAGTATTGTCAGGACGACAGTTCTCCCCAAATGACCAAACGTCAACATAATCTCAATCAAAATCCCAGCGGACTTTTCGCGGTATGGAAATTAACAAGCTGACTCTAGAATTTATCCGCACATACGAAGGAACAGGATGCCCAGCAGTCCTGAGCAGGAGCAAAGCTGCAGGACTTACACTGCCTGACCGCAAGACTTGCTAAAAAGCTCCAGTAATCAAGACCATGTGGCACTGGCGTCAAGACAGACAAACTGATCCATGGGACACGAGAGTCCAGAACAGACGTGTTCAACTGATGTTCAACCATTTGCCACAGTAACACAATAGGCAAAGGACATCTATTCAGTAAATGTTGCTGGGACAACTGGAGAGACAGGGGTGGCATGAGCCTCAACCCCACTACACACCATGTGCAAAAATTAATGTCAGAGAAATCATAGATCTACACATAAAATCCCAAATCAGAAGGCTTATAGAAGCAAACAGGAAAATATCTCTATGACCTTAAGGTGGCAAAGACACAAATAGAACCACATTTGTCCAACAAAGGACTCATCTCCAGAATGCAGAAAGAACTTCCACAAATCAACAACTAAAATGCAAATGAAACTTCTACATCTGGCCACCAACAGGGTCCAGATTTACCCTCCTGCATAAAACAACCAAAAAATAAACAAAATACAGGAAACAATGGGTTTCAAGACACTGGACATTGGAGACAAAAGACAGTGATCTCCAAGAGACAGGAAGGGAGCGAGGCGAGCCCCACGCCTGGAGAGTTGGCCCAGGGAGGGGTCTGGGCAGAGTCCAGCAGACCCCTGGCTGAGGAGAGGGGCCGAGAGTCCAGGGAGACTGAGGTCGCCAGAGTTCCTGGGGCAAGGACCAGAGAGGAGAGATCTGCACAGAGAACCTGGCCACCTGGTCAGCTCACGTGTGTGAGGACACTACCCGAGGCCAGGAAAGAACCACCCAGAAGGACCAGAGGAGACAGTGCTCACACAGGGCTGGGAAGAGCGCCTGTACCCAGAAGCCAGCCTGGGGAACCTCAAGGTTCAGGGAGCACTGGGAAGAGTAGACAGAAGGATCTTTTCTGAGTATGGGGAATAATCAGCCTTAGACTGGGCCCAGCTTAGACCCACCCACCTAACAAATCTTAAGAGCAAGACCTCAAAGGATAAAACTGGTTCTGAGTAACTTAGCTGTGTCCCAGAGCAAAGCTCAGGAATATTTACAGGTGTAACAAAAACATTCACCCCAACAAGATAAAACCCACAAATGTCTGGCACCCAATCAAAAATGACCAGGCATATGAGGAAACAGGAAAATACGTCCCTGCCCACTAAAAGGGGTTCAATCAATCCATTAAAACTGATCTGGAACTGACACAGATGTCAGAAGTCACAGACAAGGACATTTACACAGTTATTACAACTGTATTCTATATGCTGAAAAAGTTAGGTAGAGATAAGGAAGACACAAAAATTGAATTTCTAGAGACAAAAACTACAAAGCATGAAATGAAAACATACAGGACGGGACTAAAAATGGATTAGACACTGCAGAAGAAAAGATTAGTGAACTGGAGGATATGGCAATAGAAACTATCTATGATGAAACAGAAAAGAGGGTTTTAAAAAATGAACTGAGCATCATCGAAGTGCGGCACAGTCTCAAGAACACTAATATAGGTGTAACTGGAGGCAGAGAGAGGGAAAGAGATTGAGAAGAGTGAGCAGGAGACAGAAAAACATTTGAAGAAATAATACGTAAATTCTTCCAAATTTCTAACAAGTTCCTAAGCAATGCTGATGCTATTGGCTCAAGGCTCACACTTGGAGAACCACTGGTTTACAATTTTACACACAATTTGGCAATGCTAGACAGTAGGAGGGTGTAGACCTTGGTGTCTTCCAGCCCTAGGCGGGGTGTGGTGGCCACTGGGTCCACCTAGCACTGTGGTGCGACAGGGCCACCTCCCACTAGGCAGGAGCCCCGATTTAGCATGCCAGCGGCTGCCTCCAAGCCCCTAAAAAGGATGAATGAGTCTGAGTGGCTGGAGCACTCAGCAAAGGTCAGCACTGATTCAGGGGCAGGAAGTGCCAGGGTCAGAGGGAGCCCAGGAAGCCCAGGCAGCCGAGGGGCCCAGCAGGCTAAGCTTTTGTTCTAGCCTCTGTGTCATCCACAAAAATCCTCAAGAGGGGCCTCCTGCCCCTGTGCCTGAGGGCACCAGCCCTCTCACCCCACTTCAGCCTCCCATTCGTGCCCTGCAGCAGTGGCACGCACAGCCTGCCCTGTCCCCATGACCCCGGTCTGTTTCACCCTAGCCCGGGATGGTTCTGACGGTAGCCACAGCTCCCCTCTGCCCTCCTCCCATGGCCCTGTAGGCCTACCCCATGAGCTCTGGGAGAGGTCCACATTCACACGAACCCTGGGTTCCCATACTGTTGTGCCCAGAGCTTACAGAGCAGGGGCCCCCTCACCAGCCCTGCCCCACGCTCCAGTCTGCATGTCTAGACATATCCAGGCCACCAGGTGCAGCTTGTGACAAGGTCAAGACACAGTCCAGAGACCCAACCTCTTCTCCTTCTTGTACCCAGCCATGCTCCGGTCCCTGCTCACAGCCTCTCAGCAGCTTTCCCCACCACCCACCAGACCTCCCACCCAGGATGGTGCCTTGCCCCAGCCTCCTCACTCCTGGCCTCCTCCCACATGGCACCAGGACCATCCAGCCTTGGCAATGTTTTCCTCAAAGCACTGCCCGACCACAGTCTAAAGGAGGCCTTTTGAGGAAGCTCTACAGTTGAGCTTTTAGATACCACAAGCAGAGTGGGGCACACACAGCCTCCCTGGCCCCATGAGGCCACACGCCCCGCCCACCAGGCACCTGGAGTGCCCCTGTCAGCTCTGCCATGCTCCCTGCTGCTTGCCTAGTGCCTGGCTTGCAGGCAGAGGGACCCCTCGCCCAGCCAACATCTGACCACACACCTTCCAAGTAGACTCCTGCCTACCCCACGGGCAAGAACTGCTCCCTGTCCAAGGGGCTCAAGATGGCTGCGACTGGGAAGGCAGAGAATCCAGCTGTCACCTCCACTTCTGCCCCCGTGGTAACTCTTTGTGCAGCATTCGGTGGGCCAAACGCACCCCAACCAAGCCTCTGCTCCCCAAATTCAAGCCACCTCTCCCTGCAGCGAGGGGTGCTTGTGCATAAATAGAGGCATGCATATAGAAGTGCACACACACGCACACCCACAACTGTGAAGCTTCAGAGTGACTGTGTGTGGACGTGCACTTCATACAGAGCCAACCGCACACCCACAGCTAAAGGGTGGGTCCCCACAAGACCAACCTACCCTTCCAGCCACTTGTTCCAGGGATCCATGGCACACAACACCATGGGGACAGTGCTGGGTGGGCAGTTCCAGGCCTGGTCTCCCCAACCCAGGTCCTGGACGCTGACTCTGGAGCAAGCCTCATGAGACCCATCAGTGTCTACTTATTTCCCCTGAGAAGGAGCACCAGTCACGCCTGTGGGGTCCTGGGGCTCACCCGCCCTGCCACGCTGCAGCCGCCCACGTGAAGGGAGACTCACCACTGAGGATCTCGCTGTTGTTCCCCCAGAAGCCTGCTAACTTGGAAGGTCTGTGGTAGAACTCGTCCCTGTTGGCTGCCAGGATGAGCCTGCAGGAGAAAGCAGGGCTGAAGTTCTCGGGTCGCAACAGGAAAATTACAGTTCTTTCTCTTGTTAACAAAGAAAATTTGTCTCTGTAGCAACACAGGCAGGGCTCCAAAAGGACAGGAACCCGCACGGACAAAGGTCAATGGAGGCTCCAGGAGGGTGCTTCCCAGGAGCCCACAGCCAGGACTCACCCTGGGCCCTGATGAGGAGCAGGCAGAGGCCAGGGGAAGGCACGTGTCCAGGCCACTCGGGGCCGGGAGGAAGGCGTCCGCCCACCAGGAACAGGGCTCAGCGGGCAGCAGGACCAGGCTAGGCAGGTAAGGGCACTGAGCACTGGCAACAAGCAAGTCCTCGGTGCCCAGGTGGCAGTTCGTGTCCCTCCTCTGTCCACCTGTCCTTTCCCCCAGGACACCCCCAGCGAGCCCGTGAGCTTCCTGGAAATGTGAGCACGCCCGCCAGAGGGGCCTGGGGACGCGTGTGGGCAGCAGCAGCACACAGGGTCTCCGAGGGCCACTCTGTCCTCCATTTGGGGGGTTTTTGGGAGGGAGTGGTCAAGGACTTCTGTTTCACCAGGCTTTTGCATTATGAATCAACCAAGTGTTTCTTTTGCAATTAGAAAAGACGTTGTCAAAGTTTTAAGAGCCCTGATTTTGAGGTAAGAAAATGAAGTTTCCAGTCTGCTTTGCTATTTAAATAAGAATATAGATGGTGACTGAGTGGAAGGGGTCCACCTCACAATGTCTGCTAGACCTCTGGGTCTGAGAAGTGATTGCTGACAGAGGTCCTGAGTACCAGAGGCAGGTGCTGAGCACGCGGGGCCAGGAGCGGAGGTTTGGCGGCCTGTGGTCACACTGGGCCAGAAACCAAGTTATTCTCATCAGTGATCAGATCCTAAAAGGTCTTCAAAAATAATTTCTGTATTGACTCATTGATTTTATGAACATTTGCTAATGGTACAATGTGAATTAACAAGGACATTCGTAAAAGTGAAAGTGAAACCAGGGCAGTGGGAGCATTTTCACACCATGAATGTGGAGCGTGCCCCCCTACTCCACACCTCCCCATGCAGCCCAGGAGACTGTGTGTGGCCATGGAAGCTTCCGGGTCTGCCCAGGAAGCCCCACCACCTTCGGGTTGCCTGTCTGGCTTGCGGCCACTTTCTATCCCCTCCAAACAGCCAGCTCCAGGGCTGCGGCCAGGCCTTGGGGATGTGCACCTGGGTGGCACAGGAGGTCACTGTCCCTGACATGAGCCCTGGCCACTCACACAACAACCCTCTGCAGTTCCGACTGCCAAGCTCCAACCCAGACCCCAGCCCAAGTCAAGGTAGATGGCCTGAGGGAGAAGCCACCCGGGCCCTGACCACCTGACCCCTGACCTCTGCCACATCTGCTCTGTCCCTTCTGGGACCCCACCCGGTTCATCCTGGCTGGCGCCGCTCCCACGAGCTGCCTGCATAGGCCTGTCCTGGTGGAAGTGTCCCATCCACAGCAGCCTGGACAGTGGTCAGGAGGAGGCAGAGCGCCACGCCCCCAAGTGGGGGGACCAGGCAGCTGTGGTGGGCATGCAGCAGAGGTCGGGCCCCCACCAACCCCTGCCTGTGGTCAGCATCAAGCATTCTCCTTCAGATACACAACACCCCTCCTGTGCTCACAGCAGTGAGTGGGGACAGGGAGGCAGCGCCCAGAACAAGGTCGGTGCTGTTGGCTTCTGGTTCTGATTCTTACACAAGGCTCCAGAGAAGGAAAAATTAGTAAAGACAAAAAGAAAAAGCTGACTGAGGAAAACCTTCTGTTCTAAGATTTCCACCCGCCTATTTTTAAAGCAAGCAGCAGTTACCTGTGCTTGTTAATAACTAGGAACATTAACTGCTGGGTTATTATTGTCACAGGAGTCGCTGTTTAGCTGCACTGCTAATGGTTTGTGGGGATTTCATCAAATACATGCTGCATTTGTCAGAGGCGTGTGGGCACGCTGAGTGCCCACATCAGTGCTTGAGTGGGAGGGAGCAGCCCTCACCCACCACTTCTGGGGACTGCAATGCCAATGCAAGTCCGTCAGCCCACTGCAGCCAGGGGCAGCGGCGTGCCCCCAGCCAGGGGCTCTGAGGACGGCAAGTCACCCATGGCTCTGTTTCCTTCTAGTAAACGAAACCACTAATTATTCACCACCAACGGGGCTCCCCATCCTGCTGTGGAGGGGGAGTTTGTGCATGTCTGGGAGGTGGGTCTATGCACATCTAAGGGCTGGTCTGCGCCCGTCTGAGGGGTGGCCCTGCGCATGTCTGAGGGGTGTTCTGCGCATGTCTGAGGGGTGGCTCTGCGCAGTCTGAGGGGTGGTCTCTACCCCTTCTGACGGGGGGGGGGGG
>NC_060281.1:93929057-94009215 GCF_021613505.1 Equus quagga | reverse complement strand
TGAGGGGTGGTCTGCGCACGTCTGAGTGGTGGTCTGCGCACGTCTGAAGGGTGGTCTACGCACGTCTGAGGGGTGGTCTGCGCAGGTCTGAGGGGTGGTCTGCGCACGTCTGAGTGGTGGTCTGCGCACGTCTGAGGGGTGGTCTGCGCAGGTCTGAGGGGTGGTCTGCTCACGTCTGAGGGGTGGTCTGTGCAGGTCTGAGGGGTGGTCTGCGCACGTCTGAGCGGTGGTCTGCGCACGTCTGAGGGGTGGTCTGTACACTGTCTGTAGGGAGTTTGGTGCAGGTAGCAGGCACCGGCCTGTGGCCCAGTCATGTCCCCAGTAGTGATGACCCCATGGAAGCTGCCACAAGGGGGTCTCAGCTCACCCAGCAGTCCCTCCAGGTTGGAGCCAGTAAAGGGCAGCAGCTTGTGAGTTTAAAGAGATATTTTGATAAAGACGTTGTTAGGTAAGAGTGGTGACGGCAGCACCTGGAGCGGGGTAATCGTGTTCCATGCGGCCTACCAAATTACCACCAATGTAGCAGCTGAAAGTGACACCACTCATCATCTCAGCCCAGAGTTAGGTGTGGCCCAGTGTGCTGGGTGCTCTGCTCACGGTCTCCTGAGGTGGCAATCAAGGTGCCAGCCAGCAGGGTCTCAGCTGAGGCTCAGTGTCCTCCTCATGCTCCTGAGGTTGTTGCAGAGTTCACTGCCTTGAAGGTGTGTGACTGAGGCCCCTTGTCTCGCTGGCTGTTGGCCAGAGTCACTCTCAACTCCTGGGAGCCACCCTCAGGTCCTGGCCACAGGGCCCCTCCAGGCACAGCAGTTCACCTCTTCAGGAGGGGCCTGTCCCTTCTGGGGGCTCTCCTGATTAGGTCAGGCCCACCCAGGACATCTGTTTGACTAACTCAAAGTCAGCTGATTAGGGACCTTCATCACATCAGCAAAATCTCTTCAGGTTTAGCCTCGAAGGCCCACCTGCACTTGGGGAAGCACACCACACAGGTGTGTATAGCAGGGGCATCCATCTACCACAGGGGTTATGGGAGCTCACGTTTTACCTTGTAGGTTTTGTGAGCTATGGTTTTTTTCAAAGAGCCCATATCCCTTTACAATCAGGGAGATCACAACAAATGGAATCCCGTTGGAACACAGCTGCCTCTACAGGGCATGGAAAGGTTGTCAGGACCCAGGGGCAAAACCACAGCCAGCACAGGGAACCCCAAAGTTAGCTTCTCACGGCCCACTACATCATTTCCATCCGCCATGTCCTTTGCTGGAGCACCAGAGATACTCGTAGTAGAACTAAAAACAAGAGCAAGACCAACAGGCAACTGAAGGTACTCACAAGGGGTAACGGCAAGCAAAATGCAGAGGCTTCAAGTGCCAGGCAACAACAGGTGTGGTGGGCAGGGGCTAGGACCACCCAGAGGCTCACACCCCTGGGCAGGGCTAAGACAAACCACACCGGAGGCGATCCCAGGAGGGAGTGACACCTGAGAAGCCACCTGTGGGTGTGGCCAGCATGCAGCCTGGAAGGCAGACCACACATGCACCAGGGCTAGCACAGCACCCAGAGGACAGGCAGGGAGGCCTGATGGCACCTGGGGGGCCAGGCGAGGGTGGTGCCCAGGGGGCAGTGGCAGCAGGATGTGACGTGGGGAGGGCTGCCACATCTGGAGGGATGGCTGCCTCCAAGAGGGAGGGGCAGTGGGGTGGCAACATGGGGGTGGGATCCGTGGGATAGCCTATGGGATCCGTGAAGGCCATGGGCCAACCCACCATCAGGCCTAGAGTTGCTCTGCCGAGGCAGCTGTGCTCACATTCACTCCCAGGGCAATGGTGAGCTGGCTCCACTCCCTTCCCATGCCGAGAGCCACTTGGCGACAGGCTACAACTGTTGAATCTGGATGGGAATGGACCACAAGACACACACCCTGAGTGGGCCACACTTTCTACTGTGGGGAAACAGACGAGAGGATGCTCAGATGCGGCCCAAGACAGGGAGAGATGCTTCAGGAACCAAGCCTTCCACCAGCAGGCCAGTAAAGCGCAGGCACAAACAAGCACGAATGTCACTGGGCTGTTCCTGGCAAGGCATGATGGGGACAGGCTCCTCTTTCAGGAACTAATTCCCGGGAAGCCAGAAAACAAATTCCCACGAGATCAGCATGTGGCAAGAGCAGAGCCATGGGCGACACCACCCACAGCGTCAAAAATGAGGACATCTCGAGAGTGACGTCAGCATCATGGCAGACTGACCTCTTCCCTTAGTCTCTCCTCCCAAGACACAACGAAAAGGACACTCATAAACATTTCACACAACACAATAGACGACTGAGAGACTCACGCAACCATAGGTCTGAAGGTCGGGGTGCTGGACCCCCCTGGGAGGCAGGAGGAGGAGGTAAGCAGATCCCCTCTCTCTCCCAAGTGGCAGTGATGTAGGGTGTGGGACCTCATGCGGCAGCTGGCGCAGGACTCTGAGGAGAAGGGGAAAAGGTAGCCCTCAGCGGGAACACTTGCACTCTCGGAGCTGCTCCCAGCCTGTGGGATGCTCCACACCAAGACGGCTGGGCAATCATGGAGGTGTCCATACTAGGCCAGCAGCCCAGGCGGGAAGACAGTGAGTGCAGAGCCAGGGTGCACACACCAAAGAAAGCCCCCTCTCCCCCCTCCCACCTGGCACACCAGCTCGGCCGGTCGACCAGAGCAGGGGAGCCCCGCCAAAGCACCTGCACATACATGTGTAAAGCAGCAGCGGCCAGGGGACAGACACAGATGGGCCCTATCAGCACAGCTTCCAACGCACAGGCACAGCTGCCAGGGTCACAGCAGGCTCAGAAAACACAGCTCCTGCGCCCCCGCCCAGTGGTGGAAAGTGGAAGCCAAGACCAGATACTACCACTACACAATGGAAAAGTGCACCCCATCATGTAGCATGAAGAGGTAGATTAACACTCCAGACCAGAAGGAAGATGACAGGCACCCAGAAACCAATCCTGAAGGCACAGAAATTTACAATCCAAATGACAGAGAATTCAAAATAGTTATCACAAAGAATCTCAACAAGTTACAGGAAAACTCAGAAAGACAGTTTAATGATCTCAGGAATGAAATGAATGAACAGAGGGAATTCTTCACAAAAGAGATTGAAACTATAAAAAAAAAAAAAAAACAGAGGTGTTGGAAATGAAAAACAGAATGAGAAAAAGAAAAATCTGAAGTCCTTAAAAAATAGAGCTGATATTATGGAGGAGAGAATCATTAATTTACAGGACAGAAATATAGAAATGCTACAGATGGAGGAGAGAGAACTAAGACTAAAAAGAAATGAAGAAATTCTCTGAGAAATATCTGACTCAATTAGGAAATGCAACAGAAGGATTATAGGTATTCCAGAAGGAGAAAGGAGCAGAGAGCTTGTTCAAAGAAATAATAGCTGAGAACTTCCCAAACAAGGGAAGAATCTGGAATTACAAGTAAAAGAAGCTAATAGAACTCCTAACTTACATCAATGTAAAAAGACCTTCTCCAAAGCATATATGAGTAAAACTTGCAAAAGTCAATGACAAAGAAAAAATATTGAAGGCAGAAAGGCAGAAGAAAATAACCTACAAAGGAACCCTTGTCAGGCTGTCAGCAGAAACCTTACAGGGTAGGAGAGAGTGAAATGATATATTCAAAATTCTGAAAGACAAAAACTTTCAGCCAAGAATATTCTGTCCAGCAAAAATATCCTTCAGATACAATGGAGAAAGAAAAACTTTCCCAGATAAACAAATCTGAGGGAGTTCATTGCCACAAGACCCCGTCTACAAGTAATTGTCAAGAAGGCACTCATACCTGAAAAAAAAAAAGAAAGGGTGTATGAAGCCTTGAGCAATGAGATAAAAAAAACAGAAAAAAACAGAAAATTTCAGCTCTCCATCAGAACAGGTTAGCAAACACTTAATTATAATATTAAAGATAAAGGGAAGGAAAGCATCAAAAATAACTATAATCATTTCATTTTAATCACAAACACACAACACAAAATAGAATAAGTTGTGACAACTATAACTTAGATGGGGAAGGGAAAGGGATGGAACCTGCTTAGACTAAGGAAATAAGAGGTCGTCAGAAAATGGACTATCTTATCTATGAGATCTTTTATACAAACCTACCAGTAACCACTAAACAAAAAATCAGGACAGAGACACAAATCATAAATTGAGAAAACCACCACAGAGAACTACCAAACTGAACCGGCAGTTGGAAATCATGGGACGAGAAACAAGGGAAATACAGAAGAACTGGGAAACAAGTGATAAGATGGCAGCATTAAGCCCTCACATATCATCAATCACTCTTAATGTAAATGGACTGAATCCCCCAATCAAAAGACACAGAGTGTAGGAGGGATTAAACAAAAAGACCCAACAATATGCTGCCTCTAGGATACACATCTCAGCTCTAAAGACAAACACAGACTCAGAGTGAAGAGATGGAAGATGATACAAACAAAAGAAAGGAGGTGTTGCCATACTTATATCAGACAAAGTAGACTTCAAGATAAAAAAGGCAATGAGAGGCAAAGAGGGGCAGTATATCATGATAAAAGGGACATTCCACAAAGAAGACAAAACACTTATATATGCACCCAACACAGGAGCACCAAAGTACATGAAGCAACTATTAACAAACCTAAAAGGAGATATTAACAACAACCCAACAATACTAGGGCACCTTAACACCCAACTTACATCAATGGATAGATCATCCAGACAGAAAGTCAACAAGGAAATAGTGGAATTAAATGAAAAACTAGACTAGATGCACTTAATACATAAATATAGGACACTCCATCCAAAATCAGCAGAATATACATTCTTCTCAAGTGCACGTGGAACATTCTCAAAGACAGACCATATGTTGGGAAACAAGGCTTCAGTAAACTTAAGAAGACTGAAATCAGATCAAAGCATCTTTTCTGACCACAATGCTATGAAACTAGAAATCAACCACAAGAAAAAAGCTGGGAAAGTGACAAATACGTTGAGACTAAACAACATCATACTGAACAACCAATGGATTAATGAAGAAACTAAAGAAGAAATCAAAAAATATCTGGAGACTGGGGGCTGGCCCGGTGGTGCAGCGGTTAAGTGCACACGATCCACTTCGGCAGCCCAGGGTTCGCCAGTTCGGATCCCGGGTGCAGACATGGCACCGCTTGGCAAAAAGCCCTGCTGTGGGAGGCGTCCCACGTATAAAGTAGAGGAAGATGGGCATGGATGTTAGCTCAGGGCCAGTCTTCCTCAGCAAAAAGAGGAGGATTGGGAGTAGTTAGCTCAGGGCTAACCTTCCTCAAAAAAAAAATCTGGAGACAAATGAAAATGAAAATACACCATACCAACTCATATGGGATGCAGCAAAAGTGGTCCTAAGAGGGAAATTCCTAACAATACAGACCCACCTTAACAAACAAGAAAAATCTCAAATAAGCAATCAAACTACACCTAACATAACTAGAAAAAGAAGAACAAACAAAGTGCAAAGTCAGCAGGAGGAGGGAAATAATAAAAATTAGAGCAGAAATAAATGAAATTGAAGCCAAAAAAAAAAAAAAAACAAGTAGAAAGGACCAATGAAACCAACAGCTGGTTGAGAAGACAAACTCTTAGCCAGAATCACTAAGAAAAAAGAGAGAAGGCTGAAAGAAATAAAATTAGAAATGAAAGAGGGGCTGGCCCTGTGGCCGAGTGGTTAAGTTCGTGCGCTCTGCTGCAGGCGGCCCAGTGTTTCGTTGGTTTGAATCCTGGGCGCGGACATGGCACTGCTCATCAAACCACGCTGAGGCAGCGTCCCACATGCCACAACTAGAAGGACCCACAACGAAGAATATACAACTATGTACCGGGGGGCTTTGGGGAGAAAAAGGGGGAAAAAAAATCAAAAAAAAAAAAAAGAAAGAGGACAAATTACAATGGATACCACAGAAATACAAAGGATTATGAGAAAATACTATGAAAAACTATCTGCTAACAAGTTGGACAATCTAGAAGAAACGCATAAATTCTTAGACTCTTACAACCTCCCAAAACTGAATCAAGGAGAAATAGAGAATCTGAATAGACCAATCAGAAGTAAAGAGATTGAAACAGTAATCAAAAACCTCCCAAAAAACAAAAGTCCAGGACCAGATGGCTTCTCAGGAAAATTCTACCAAACATTCAAAGAAGATGTAATACTTATCCTTCTCAAACTATTCCAAAAAACTGAAGAAGATGGAACAGATCCTAACTCATTCTATGAGGCCAACAACACCCTGATCCCAATGCCAGACAAGGACAACAGGAAGAAGGAAAATTCCAGGCCAATATCACTGATGAACATAGATGCAAAAATCCTCAACAAAATATTGGCAAACCGAATACACTGATACATTAAAAGGTTCATACACCATGATCAAGTGGGATTTATACCAGGGACACAAGGATGGTTCAACATCTGCAAATCAATCAATGTGATACACCACGTTAACAAAATAAGGAATAAAAACCACATGATCATCTCAATAGAAGCAGAGAAAGCATGTGACAAGATCTAACGTCCATTTATGATAAAAACTCTCAATAAAATGGGTATAGAAGGAAAGTGCCTCAACATAATAAAGGCCATATATGACAAACCCAGAGCCAACATCATACTCAACGGGGAAAAACTGAATGCCATCCCTCTGAGAACAGGAACAAGACAAGGGTGCCCACTCTCACCACTCTTATTCAACATAGCACTGGAGGTTTTGGCCAGAGCAATTAGGCAAAAAAAAAGAAATAAACGGTATCCAAATTAGCAAGGAGGAAGTGAAGCTCTCGCTGTTTGCAGATGACATGATTCTATATATAGAAAACCCTAAAAAATCCATTGGAAAACTATTAGAAATAACCAACAACTACAGCAAGGTTGCAGGGTACAAAGTCAACTTCAAAAATCAGTTACATTTCTTTTTTTTTTTTTGTAAAGATTGGCACCTGAGCTAACATCTGTTGCCAATCTTCTTCTCTTTTTTTCTTTCTCCACAAAGCCCTCCAGTACATAGTTGTACATTCTAGTTGTAGGTCCTTTTAGTTGTGCTGTGTGGGATGCTGCCTCAGCATGGCTTGATGAGCGGTGCTAGGTCTGCACCATGCAACCCTGGGCCACCAAAGCAAAGTGCGCCCACTTAACTGCTCGGCCATGGGGCCGGTCCCTCAGTTGCATTTCTGTACACTGATAACGAACTAACAGAAAGAGAAGTCAAAAATATAATCCCATTTACAATTGCAACAGAAAGAATAAAATATCCAGGAATAAAATTAACCAAGGAGGTGAAAGACCTACACAATGACAACTATAAGACATTACTGAAAGAAATCGATGATGACTTAAAGAAATGGAATGATATTCCATGCACGTGGATGGGAAAAATAAACATAGTTAAAATGTCGGGGCCGGCTCCGTGGCCGAGTGGTTAAGTTCGTGCACTCCGCTGCGGCGGCCCAGGGTTCGGATCCTAGGCACAGACATGGCACTGCTCGTCAGGCCACGTTGAGGTGGCATCCCACATCCCACAACTAGAAGGATATGCAACTCAGATATACAACCATGTTTGGGGGGTGGTTTGGGGAGAAAAAGCAGAAAAAAGAAAAGAAAAGAAAAGAAAAAATGTCAATACCACCTAAAGCAATCTACAGATTCAGCACAATCCCAATCAGAATCCCAATGACATTCTTTACAGAAATAGAGCAAAGAATCCTAAAATTCATATAGGACAACAAAAGACCCCAAAGAACTAAAGCAATCTTGAGAGAAAAGAACAAAGCTGGAGACATCACAATCCCTAACTTCAAAACACACTACAAAGCCACAGTAATGAAAACAACATGGTACTGGTACAAAAACAGACACACAGATCATGGAACAGAATTGAAAGCGCAGAAATAAAACCGCACATCTACAGACAGCTAACCTTCGACAAAGGAGCTAAGAACATACAATGGAGAACGGCAAATCTCTTCCATTAATGGTGTTGGGAAAACTGGACAGCCACATGCAAAAGAATGAAAGTGGACCACTATTTTATACCATACACAAAAATCAACTCAAAATGGATTAAAGACTTAAAGGGAAGATCTGAAACCATAAAACTCCTAGAAGAAAATATAGACAGTACACTCTTTGACATGGGTCTTAGAAGCATCTTTTTGAATACCATGTCTTCTCAGGCAAGGGAAACAAAAGAAAAAATAAACAAATGGGACTACATCAGACTAAAGAGCTTCTGCAAGGCAAAGCAAACCAGGAACAAAATGAAAAGACAACCCACCAACTGGGAGAAAGTATTTGCAAATCATATATCCAACAAGGGGTTAATCTCCAAAATATATAAGGAACTTACACAACTCAACAGCAAAAAAACAAACAACCCAATCAAAAAATGGGCAGAGGATATGAACAGACATTTTTCCAAAGAAGATACACAGATGGCCAAGAGGCACATGAAAAGATGTTCAACATCCTTAATCATTAGGGAAATGCAAATCAAAAGTACAATGAGAGGGGCCGGCCCGTGGCTGAGTGATTAAGCTCAAGTGCTCCACTTTAGGGGTCCCAGGGTTTCACCGTTTCAGATCCTGGGTGCAGACCCGGCTCCGCTCATCAAGCCATGCTGACGCAGCATCCCACACAGCAGAGCCAGAAGGACCTACAACTGGAATATACAAGTATGTACTGGGGGCTTTGGGGAGAAGGAAAAAAAAAGAAGATTGGCAACAGATGTTAGCTCAAGTGCCAATCTTTAAAAAAAATAAATAAAAGAAAGGAAAATTCTTACAAAACTACAATGAGATATCACCTTACACCTGTTAGAATGGCTATAATCACCAAGACTAAAAATAACAAATGTTGGAGAGGTTGTGGAGAAAAGGGAAAAGGGAACCCTTATACACTGCTGGTGAGAATGTAAATTAGTGCAGCCACTATGGAAAACAGTATGGAGATTCCTCAAAATATTAAAAATAGAAATACCATATGACCCAGCTATCCCACTACTGGGTATCTATCCAAAGAACTTGAAAGCAGAAATTCAAAGAGACTTATGCACCCCTACGTTCACTGAAGCATTGTCCACAATAGCCAAGACGTGGAAGCAACCCAAGGGCCCATCAGCTGATGAGTGGATAAAGAAGATGTGGTAAATATCCACAATGGAATACTACTCAGCTGTAACAAAAGACAAAATCGTCCCATTCACAACAACATGGGTGGACCCTGAGGGTATTATCTTAAGCAAAATAAGCCAGACAGACAAAGACAAACACCGAATGATTTCACTCATCTGTGGAAGATAAACAAACACACAGACAAAGAGAACAGATTAGTGGTTACCAAGGGGAAGAGGGTTGGAGGGTGGGCATAAGGGGTAAAGGGGCATATATGTATGGTGACTGACAAATAATAACGTACAGCTGACATTACACAGTGTTACAAACTATTAGGACCTCAGTAAAATAATGTTTTAAGTGAAGACATCTGTCTTTTCTGCAGGGCAGAGGGGGCCTGTTGAAATCAACACTTACATATACGGCAACGACGGCCACCGACGCAGCTGTGAAAGTCCGCTGGCCCCCGACCCTGGAGCAACAATGACTGCAGGGATGAGCTTACACCAATACGAATAAAAACAGGTGCTGTCTGCTACCCTGTGGGGCAAGACTGCACATGCGACAACACTTAGGGTGCCTGAGAGATGACGTGGAACCACAGGGGCCTCGAGGGGCCCAAGCCTCGTGGAGTAGCTTTGTGAGCAGCAGGGCCCAAGTGGATGGTGGCCCTGGCACCCAGCCTATCTGGTTGGGGGAGAGGACCTGGTCTGGATGGTGCACAGTGAGGACTAGCTCTGAGGACACACTCTGCCACCCAAGAGGGGTCATGGGCTGGCATGGCGCAGGAAGCCTATGATGTGGCTATCAAAAGATGCTCAAGGAAATCAACTTGGTAGTTCCTCAAAAACTCCAACAGAATCGTCATACGATCCAGCAATTCTGCTTCTGGGTACATATCCAAGAGAACGGAAGGCAGGGTCTCCAATGGATACTTGTATGGTAATATTCATGGCAGCGAAGAAGCAGAAACAAACCAAGTGTCCACTGAGGGATGAACGGATAAACAAAATGTGGCATATCCATGCAACGGAATGTTATTCAGCCTTAAAAAGGAAGGAAATTCTGACACATGCCACATGGATGAACCTTGAGGAAATTATGCTCAGTGAAAAAAGCCAGCCACAAAAAGATAAATTATATGATTCCATTTATGTGAGATACCCAGAGTAGTCAAGGTCACAGAAAGAAAAAGTAGAATGGTGGTTACCAAGGGCTGGGGGAGGGGAAATGGGGAGCTAGTGTTTAATGAGGACAGAGTTTCAATTTGGGAAGAGGAAAAGAGTTCTGGAGATGGATGGTGGGGACCATTGCACAACAATGTGAATATACTTAATGCCACTAAACTGTACATTTATAAATATTTAGTATGGCATCATTTTATGTTACGTACACTTTGCCACAGACAAAACAGACACCCTCATTCCTTACTGCTGTTAGGTGGGGGGAAGACGAGGACGCCAGGGCGGGGGGCAGAGGCTGATGTATCCCAGGCCAGGACAGCTAAGGCAGGAGGGAACCCAAGTGAGAGGTGTTGGGGCAGGCCCTGTGGGCCCAGACGGCTCCTGGCAGCACTGGACAGCCTGGGCCTCATCCCCTCCATGTCGATGGCCCTGGCACTTGATCTGCTCCCCCTTCCACTCCAGGCACCGGGAGACCCTCTCCAATCTCCACCAGGCCCAGGCTCGGCTCACCAGGAAGTAGGAAAAATGCCAAGTAGATTCAGTTAGTCGTCCAGAGACGACATACTTAGTCTTTGGCTTGGGGCTTTGGAAAACATCTGAGAGAAATGCTAAGGCTGTCTCGAATCACAACCCACAAGGAGCTGTCATGAGGACAGGTCTAGGCAGTAAAAAACAGGTCCTGAGCTAAAGCAAGGAAGACTCATGATGACTCTCCCTTCTCCTCCTTCCCATCTTTGTTTTACTTCCAGGAGGTTGGAGGTAACCTTAGGGAACAGGCTATCAAGCGGGGCTTGGGCTGAATCTGGGGGAACAAATATAGCCAGCAATGGACTCAATGACTGCGCGGCTGCCTGTCCTCATTGGAGACATTCTTCACTTGTTGAGTGGAAAAAGAGTCTTTTTGTTGGTACGTGGGAGTTCAAACGACATAGAAGGTGCGTGTGAAAGCTCAGTAGCCAAAGGGATGGGCCGCACCAGTTATCCATTTATTGCCTCCCACCCCACATTGCCCTCCATTGCCTGCTCTGTAATCATGGAGCAGAACTCTGCAGCTGGGGCCACGTCAGGTCTTGTCAGTAGAGGGCACTGGAGAGACGCTGGAGGAGGAGGAGAGGCTTCCTTGCCTGGCTCCAGCCTGCTCCCTCAGGAGGCGCCTGCTGCACAGGCGGCTGCCCCAGCAGCAGTCTCCAGCAGTCTCAGAGTCACAGGCGGCTTCCCCACATCCAGCTCCTGCAGCTCGCGTGGCTCCCCAGCACACAGCAGTGAGCAGCACCAGCACCCAGCACCTTCCCCCAACATCCCCTGTGACATTTGCCTGCACCCTAGAGGGCACATTTCCAGCAAGTTCTGCAAGCACAGCACCCCAGAGACTTCTTGGCCGCTCAGTATGCTTCGGCTGTACCTCTCCAGGAGGGCTGGACCTCAGCCCAGGGGTGAAGTCTGCGGCTCTGCCCCGGGCACTCCAATCCCATTAGAGTCAGTACCTCTGTACATTACACCTTCCCTGCTCAAGTCATGGCACCTGGACCCTGTCCACTGGCTGCACCCTGACTCACACAGCTCACCCTGCTGGGGGCCGTTCAGAGTCCGCTCCCAGACTCTGAGCTGGCTCTGCTGCCCAGTCCTCTGCATGAAGGGAAGCCTGGACACTCTTCATTCCCCACTCCCTGCCTGGAGTGAGCTAACTCAGCCAAGATGCTAGGCAACACAGCAACTGTGACTTTGCATGGTGACTCAAGAAGCTAGTCAACATAGTTCAAGTCCTTCCAGGTACAGATTTTAAAATGATGAAAACTTCCCAGGCAATTGCACTAGTGAGCAATTTCAAATGTCATTTTTGGTTGTGGGTTACATCTCAGCCTCATTCTCTAGGTGGATTCCTGCTGGCATGCTCCACAGAGTGCAGTGGCACCATCCAGGGCCCAGGGTCACAGGGAAGAGGGGGAGAACTGGATCACACTCGCCACTCCCTGGCCTCGGTCTCCCATCTCCTCTGGTTGGTCCCCCAGCTCTCTCCCCAACACACACTCTGCCGCCATCACCCGGACTTCTCACCAGCAACATGGACCAGCCAGCCCAAGTTGGGCTCTCACTCACTGTCACCCCAATTCAGCTGCCCCCAATCCTCTGATCAGAGGCTACAGGGCTGCACCCCTGCGTGGACCCACTTCACTCCTCTGTCCTGCCCACATAACCACCTTTAGAAGCCAAGTCTTAGCATCTTTGTACATCAGCTCAGGGTCCCTGCCACCAAGAGGTAGTCCCCCAGGCCCCACACTAAGTGACCACTGTCTGATCATGCAGCTCCTCCCGGGGTCCTGCCCTTCCCCGCCCACGGGCAGCAGTGGCATGCCCCTTCTCCTACACGGGTGCTCCCAGGACTGCAGGGCACCCAAGGCCGAATGGAGGATGACAGATGCAGAACAAGGGGGTTACCTGTATGCATTTTTGGAAACAGGGCGAGGATCAAATTTAAAGAAGATGATGCACATGGGTCCCCAAGGGTGGCTTTGCTCACACGGGATCACGTGGTCTGCAGGAAAAGGAAAAAATGAGTTGAGTAAATGGCAAACGACAGAACTGCCTCCCCAAACGAGCAATGCTCCCTGGCCCGGAATAGAACCACCTCTGCAATGTCCCCGAACCTCGCTGGGCAAGGGAGAACCAGATGCCAGACACCGCGATGCTCGCTGGCACCACACAATCATCTCCCTAAACCCACACACTCGTCAGCACTGGCTAGACTGTCTCCTGACACCCGCAATGCTCGCTAGCCCTGGACACACCTCATGGGGGTGGCAGGTGCAAACTGGAGGGGAACAGCAGCAAATCCAAGAACCATGAGCTCAGCAGGGGTGGCGGGCAGCAAGCCCTTCCACCCCATGCCTGGCTGGCCCTGCGGCTTCCTCAGTGCCCAGCAGCAGACTGCCCATTCCTTCTCCTGGCAACAGTGCCAATTCCAGCCCCCAGCACCTCAAGGCAGGGCCACACCAACTGGCCCGGGTATGCTCTGTGGCAGGGTCCACAGAGGGCCCTTGGCAGATGCCTTTTGCCCACGATGGCCCAGTAACAGCCAGGGGACCAGGTGGACCCTGTGCACTCCACGTCTGCAGGCAGGGATGCAGAGCAAAGCACATACACAGGGAACATGGTCGTGCTCCCAGGCATGGGCAGTGCAGACTCAGCGTGCATGTACACACAGGCCCTGCACCTGGCGGCCTCGGGGACCAGCAGATCTCTTCCCACAACCGAGCTAAGAACTGAGATGAGATCCCAAGGCCACTAAACCTAGACAAGGTGACTGTGAGGGTCTCTAGTTCTGCATGTGTGTGACGAGCTGGGGACATGGCTCCAGGGCAGAGCCAGCACCCACAGCTGGGAAGCGTGCACCAAAGTTGCTGAAGTGAGCCAAAAAGATGCCCCCAGAAGGGCCTGATGAGTGAGGGGGGAAAGGTGTGTTCAGTGTATGTGCACATATGTGAGGCTGCAAGGCCTGTGCACATGTGTAAGTACATGGGTATGTGCGTATGTGTGTGACTACATGTGCGTGTATGTGTGTCTAGAGGAGGCCACTGAGCTCCAAGGCCCATATCTTGGGGTGCCCTGGAGCTGAGGAGGGTTGTGCCCTATCTCAGGGCACCCTGGGGCTGGATAGGGTTGTGCCCTATCTCGGGGCACCCTGGGGCTGGGCAGGGTTGTGCCCTAACTCGTGCCGTGGGGCTAGGGAGAGTCTCTGCAGTGGCAGGCTAAGTGCCAGCTGCCTGCTAGGCGGGGCCTGGGCTCCGCCCCAGGGAGTTCATCTGTAAGGCGAGTCAGGCCCTCACTGGAGATAGCAGGGGGGTTGGGATGCCCAGAACCAGCACGTCCTTGTTCCAGGTGTCAGCACAAGCCATGGCCACTCTGCCCCTCCTGCTCCTCTGCCCCCGGTCTCAGGGCAGCCACAGAGGGGAGGGGGCCAGCCTGCTGTGCAGCACGCCAATAGTCTTCCCCACAGGCATGTGGGCAGCAGGAGTGGGCCAAGGAGGGCTCCAGCTCACTGCCCAGGCTGGGGGCCCCTGATGTCCACGCACCACAGTTCTGGGCAATGGCCCGCCCCGGCCCTGGAGACAGGCAGGTAAGAGTAACGCGAGAGCTCCCCTCTGACATCAGTGCACTTGCTCCCAGCTCTTGGGTCTCTGACGTTAAACCTTTCCTCTTTCAGGACTCACAGAAGGAGGATGCTCCCAGCACACCAACCCTGCATCAAAGCTATGCCAGCACTAAGAGGCCACAGCCGACAGAGAAGCCAAGGAGGGTCCAAAGCCCTAGGCCGGCACTGAGGACACGACCACAGCTGAGAGCCACATGGAAGCTGCCGAGCTTGTGGGGCCTTCCCGTGGATGAGACCGGGTGTGATGACACCATGGGGTCCCTGCTACCCCATTCACTTCTGCTCACTGGTCTGGCCAGGGTAGGAGATTGGGTGGGGGTAAAATTCACTCCACTACTATCCCCACTGGCTCCCACAGGCCCTGGAGGGACCCCCAGGATTCAGCCCCGTGTTCCTCTAGGCCCCCGCAAGCTTGGCTGTTGGTGATGGCCTCAGAGGACCAAGCTTTGCCCTCAGGAAGGACCTGGTGGCTATGCAGGTGGAGCACTGCCATGGTGACAAGTACCATCCGCAGAAGTGCAGGGTGCTAGAGGACGTGCACCATTTGAGATGGGCTGCTGGCCACTGGCCCTCATAGGATGCTGTGCCAAAGGCAGTGCCTGATGCAGCAGGGGCCCTGAGGTGACGGGAGCCAGGCTGGGTCCCCGCTCTTAGGGGCCTATCATCCCAAAGGTGCCTGACAATCCCAACACTGGTGGGCAGGCGGCTGGGACCACCCTCCCAGTGAAAACAACTCAAAATGCTTGAAAGAATATAAAAACATCTTAAAAGCAGGCAAGAGCTGACAAGATCATACAGGGTTTGGCCAACATCTCAGAGAACACAGGAACTCAGAGAGAGAGAACACAGAGTGCGGGGTTGTCCTGCCCTGGGGCCTCGGCCCATCAGAGCACATTGGGCTCTGGCGGCCTTGGGTGGCAAGGGAGAGAGAAGAAAAGGCCTACGGCTGCCCCGAGATGGGGGTCTGTTAGAAAACCCTCCCCCAAGTGAAGGGACCCCAAAGAGCAGCACTCGCAGGATAAAGGTGGGCTACATCCACAGCCATCCAGGGGCCGCAGGGACAGCACACAGAAGCGGGGGAGTCCCTGAGAAGTCCCACCAGCGGAGCCAGGGCCACCCCAGGGGTCCAGGGAGCCTCATGCCTAGACTTGGTTTGAGGGGCTACCATGCCAGTAGTGCCCCCAGGCACCCAGCAAACCAAAGCTCTCCAAAAAGTCTCAGAAACAGCCTCACGAACGGAGAGCAGCACGCAGTCAGAAAGAACACACACGAAACAAAGCGCCATGAGCAAGCAGCAGGAAGAGATCCCCACACCTCATGAACCGACCATGCTTGGAAGCATCTGCAGGGAACAGGAAGTGACAAAGAGCAAACCAGGAGGTTCATCAAGCTCCAGAAAAAACTTCTGGAAATGGAAGCTACAGCAATCACAAATTAAAACTCAGCAGTGGATTTAAGAGCAGATTAGACACAGCTGCTGAGACGGGTCAGCAGAATCATCCAGAACCCAGTACAGGGAGATGGGAAGCATGCTGGGTCTCCCGGGGCCCCAGGTGTCCCATCCGCCAGGTGCAGTTGATAGGGTACCCAGCACTGGCCACCTGATCACAGTCCAGCACAGAAGACACAGGCTCCCTCATGCTGGGGGAGCTGGTCTCTCCCAGACAAGAATGTTCCAGGCGAGGCCAGCTGGTGATATCTGTGGTACCCAGGCTGACCGCGATCAGTGGGAGAAGCCCTGCCAGCCCATCCCTGCTGAATCCCACTGGCCAGAGCCCCACTGGGATGGACGGCTGCCCCACCAGGAACCTCCTGCCCCACCAGGAACGTGCCACTCTGGGCTCTCAGGGGAGGGAGCCTTGGCCTGCCACATGCCCCCTGGGCTGCTTGCCTGGCTGCTGGGTGAGGCCACTGGTCAGGGGCAGCTCTGGCTACTGATGCTCACAGGGCAGATGCAGAGTTCCTCCAACTTGGCTGCAGGACCTCACCGTCCTAGCCAGCCTGGGCAGGTGGCAGACCAGCCCTCCAAACGGCGGCAAGGAGGTCAAAGGGCAGGTCCCCAATGGGTCTCCAGGCAGCCTGGCGCCAGAGATGTGGGCACAGAGCCCAGGGCTGCGGCCTTGACGAAGACGCGGTCATTGGGAAGGAAGGACCAGAGGAAAGCCAGCCCCTGAGGAGGGGACCATCAGGAACTGCCTTTCTCTCCAATCCCTCACCCCCTACTCGAGCCAGGCCCGCTGCCCAGTGGCTCCTCCCCTTCCCAGTGTCACCTCCCATCGCCCCAGCACCCCTGCACCTAGGCTCCATATGTTCCTTCAGCAAACTCCCGGCAGGTCCTGTGGGCGCAGGCCCTTCTCCCAGTGTGCCCCCACCCAGGCCCACCAGAGCTCCAAAACCTTCTTCAGGGCTTGGGGGGTCCTCCTGACACCCCTGCTCATGAGCCACCTTCTCACTTCTGCTGAGTTTCCAGGCTCCGAGAGCAAGCCCTGGATACACCACTGTCGTCCTGGTCACTGCACCATCTCCTGGGCACAGGGCAGGTGGGCGGCTGGCCCCACCCACAGTGGCAGACGGAGTCCTGCCCTGCTGCTGTGGGCCTGTCCGCCTGTCGCTTGGGGCACTAAGAAAACGCTCCTTCCCACTCCCCTTGGCTCCTGGCCCACGGTGGGAGGGTGGGGAGATAGAAGGGGCTTCCCCAGGTCCTGCTGCCCCAGATGGCATCTACAGATGGCATCTACGTTTGTCAGCGGGAGCGCACCCTAAAGGGCACCTGCGCTGTAAAAAGTGTGGGCAGGGTGGCGTCCTAGGCAGAAGCATGACTGGCTTTCTCAGTGAGGCCCCCAACCCAGCTGTCCCCACCTTCACCCGGGGCCCAGCGCACAGGCCAAGGCCCTGGAGGAGTGTCTGCACGTCCCTGGTGGCCCAAGAAGACAGATCTATGCAGGGTTCTGGGGTCATCCCCGAGGGCCAGGGGCCAGAGCCAGCCCACAGCCCAAAGAAGAAGGCAGGAGAGTCCTAGGGGATCTGACTAGGAGCCTTGCCCATGGGCCTTGGTGACCACAGGGCGGACACCTTGAGGTGGGTAATGCCTGGTGGCACCCGAGCATTGCAGGAAGCCACACCCCACCTCTGCATCCTGCGCCCAGGTGCTGCCTGCCCCAGAGATCACGGAGGCCATGTACAATGTGCACACCTGCCAGGCTTGAGGAAGACAGACATCACATGCCTGCCCTCTCCAGCTGTAAAGGGCTCATTTTTCCTCTCTTCCCCTCATTTCACCTCACAGCAACTGAGACGGCAGCCAGGTAACCCAGGGCACGGAGAAGAGGGCCCCACCCAATGAGCATGTGCCACAGAACTTGGCTCTCTGGGCAGGTGACACACTGACCTGGAGGAGGCCAGACTGCACTCGTGGTGAAGGAGTGGGCACACATGGCGTGCTGGGGTCAACTGGGCCTCCCCAACCTGGTATCCACTCCCAGGTGTCTCCCCAGAAGGCCAAGACGCCCCCAGCACAGGACCTGCACATCCACACCACCCTGGCAAATCCACAAGCCGCTCCACTCAGCCACATCACACAAACACCTGGAAGCCAGCATGCCTCTCACAGTGGCCCTGCTGGTCTCGCTGTTGTCCCAGTAGCCGACCCTCCCCAGGGGTGAGAAGCCCCTGGGAAAGCTGGTGATAAGGTAGTGGCCCCATCCCGGCCATGGTGGAAAGTCACCGTGCCTACATGTGGTCCCACTACGGGTGCTTCTCACAAGTGCCATGCACACAGCGGTGTGGCCGTGCCTCAGATTGGCCCATAAGAATGGAAGACTCCAGACGGTGGCCCAGGCAAAGGAGAGGAAGCATGGGCAGGAGTCTGAGGGGCCACACATGAGGCTGGAGAGCAGAGCCCGTGAGGTGGCCGAATGTCCTGACAAGTGCCCAGGACACAGGCACAGCACAGTGGCAGGCTCCACAGCCCCGACCAGGAGAAAGCCATCATTCCCACTGCTGCGGGGGAGCAGGCCACTGCATGCTGTCTGTGAGGCCCCAGGGGCATGCCAGCTGTGGCCTGGGTGGCTCTAAATAGAAAGCCAGGGTGCTGGCCCTGCAGGGTAGGAGGCAGCACGGGCAGTTGCTCAAGCTCCACACCTCTGGAGCATCCTCGCTATGGCTTCCTTGCGACACCACGTTCCACGGCTCACACAGATGCCCCTGGCTGCACACGACAACCAGGCAATCCTTGTCACAAACAAGATTTCACATAAAATACTAACCTCTGTGAGCCTGGCCAAGTGATGACCCTGTTTCAAAAACTACCCAGGACTTTTCTGGAACTAAATAGGGACCAGCACGAAATCCTGAGGAGAAAAGGAAGGCCGCAGCCCCAAGAAGGGTGTTCGCTCCCACAGGGTCCAGCACAGCCTGAGACAGCCGTGAAGGCCCTCAGCCCAGGGACTGCAAGGCAGGCCGGGCAAGCGTGTGAGGCTGCATGAGCATGGAGCAGGCCAGCACGCCCACACCTCCCACCCGCCGACTCGCCACTGCTTCCCCAGCACGTGGCCTGGGGCTCCTGCTGTGACCTTGGCCTGCCTAGAAGCAACCAGGGAAGCACTGGGTCCCAGGGGGGACCTCCACCAGCCTGAGCGTGCCCCTCTGCCAGGCCTTCTCCCAGAGCTCTGCGTGCAGGGCAGGGCCTGCGCTTCCTGCACACACCTCGGGTCCCTCAGCTCACCTCAGCCCCAGCCAGAAGAACCTGCAAGGTGTGAAGCAAAAGGAAAGAGCTCTCTTCAACCAAAGCCCAGGGCTTCCCGGCCTCTCTAAGAAAGCCAGTGGAAGTCTTCCCGATCCCAGGTCGGTGCAGCCCGCTTTCTGCTGGCCTAACCCCTGGGAGTCCTGCAAGACAGAAAGGACGGCCGTGGGTTCAGCACCAGGGACTGAGCACACGGCGCTGGCGGCGAGGCACGGAAGCCATCCCAGCACTCAGGCCCATCTGGTGATCCGGCTCTCGAGAGCTCTCCCCGCATGCTCCGTACTGCCTGCTCACTGTGGCCTTGGAGGTCACCCCTCCAGCCAGGCCTCTTTCCTCCGCCCCTGTCTTCCAGAGGAGCCCACAGGGTGTTCCTGACAGCCATGGGGAGCCAGGCAAACTCCCTCTTCCAGAAGTACCAGGCTTCTCAGCAGAGTCAAGCCCCAAACTCCCTCCACAGTGTCTAACTAGAGCATAACGAAAAGCGACGCAGACAGACAGAGGCAAAGATGGCCAAGGATGGGTCAAGACCACACACCAAGGGATGTGGTGATGGAGGTAGTGGCCCAGATGAGGGCCATGTGGGGACAAAGCCAGGCGCCTGGACGGACTGGTCCATAGCCCACTGACCAAGGGCAAGGATCTGCTTCCCTGGGCCCTCGTGCCCGGTGCAGAGACAGGTTGGTGAGAGGGAAGGCAAGGCCCACGGGGAGAGGAGGCAAAGGGGCCTGAGGGTGAGACTGACAGGGCCCTGTTGTCACCACCAGTCCAGACAAGGAAGGAGCCTGCAGGGGGACGGGCAGACCTCAGCACTGCTGGGGGTGGTTGCCGGCCCGTCTCCCTCTTCTGCGCACCAGACCCTACCTGGCTGCCAGTCTCACCCTGCCCCAGGGTCTAATGGGCATCACACACTGACTGTGAGGGCTGCCCACCCAACCTGGGACAGCCAGCACGGCCTCCTCTGGTGTTTGCACCAAGGGACAGCCTGCTTCCCAGCCTCACAGCCCACCCTGGCCTCTCACGCCTGCTGCCTAATCGTCCACCCTCTCCATCGGCATCTCCATGCCACAGTCCAAGGCTCCACGTTTCCTGCTGCGACAAGAAGCAGCTTCTGGGGGCCAGCAGGGTCTGGGGTTGTGGTCCCCACTCCCAGGTCATCCAGGAGCACACTTTCATCTGGAAAGTTTCCAACTACAGGAGTCACACAAAAGCCCCTTTTCCGGTTGGCTGTGTACTTCCAGAACTTTCTCAGCAAAGTATAGGCGTGTGCTGTGGGGTTATCTCCCCAATGATAGGCTACGCAGGTCCGTCCTCACCAGAGGGCAGTGTGCCTGCCTGTTTGCCGCTGCCCAGCTTTTGCAGGGGATGTGGCCTTCGCTCCGCCTCTCGGCTCTGGTCCCATCAAGTTTCTACCCCATGTACACACTTTGCAAATGGGCTGAGGACCTTCCGAGAACAGAGGTCCAGAAGGCAGGATGGCTTGGTCAGAGGGTGACGCTCTTAGATGAGCAGACTTGGCACAACTCCCTCCAAATGTCCTGTACAGGTCCTGCCTGCCAGGCAAGGGGGCGTCCCCAATGGCACCAGAACCTGCCGCTGTCCACCCTCCAGTGGCAGAAAACACTCTCACCAAGGTTTCATTGGCATCCCCAGTGGCTGTGTGCCCTGTGGCCACCTGCACCCCCATGTCCACGAATCACTGACCTGGGTACTGAATCAGGCCTTGGCCTCGCTGGTCTATGGCGCAGGTGCCATGGTGTGGCAGCAGGCCCTGAGTGCTCCCCAAGCCACAAAGCTTTCCTCCCAGCCCTCCCCTCCTCGCAGCCTTGCCGTGGTACTCCCTATCCAAAGTGGTCTGTCATTTCACTGCAGATTTTCTTATCTTGAGTGCAGTGTTTGCCCTCCCTGTCCCAAAGGAAGAGCCCCTTCTCTTGACTTCCTTGCACAGTTATGGCTTAGCTTACTTCTTGGATCTGCTCAAGGTCTGCCTGTTGAGTGGTCGGAGGTATGGACCCCTTGTGCTTCCCAGCCACCCGGGCGTCCAGTCTGCCCCACCTCAGGCATACTTCAGACATCCAGTCACATGGCCCCTTGGGGCTCTGCACATGTCACCAGGCCTCTGACGCATGGGTTTAATTACCTTAGCTTCAGCACATACTCTAGTGTCTGGAGGGCAAGTCTCCCTCTTGGCTATTCACAGCATCTTCTAAAACTCTGAGTGAGTGTGCCATGCCCTTCCCCACTCACCAACAAGTGCTATGCACGTGCCCTGGTCCATGAAGCAACACAGGGAAGGAAGGCTGCAGCCGGGAACTGGAAGCCATCCTGTGTCTGTCCACAGCAGTGTCCATGCGCCCAAGCAGCGTGTGGCGGAGCGGGAGGCCCCACCCAGGAGACAGCACACCGCCGGTGCTTGTACTCGCCCACGAGGACAGAAGTCAGGGCAGGGCCACTTGGACTGGGGGACATGGGATACAAGGGAGACAGGAGGGTGCTGGCAATGGTTTCCACACAGTGATATGGATGGAGCTGCGTGACTAGACTCACCGCACGACCCATGGAGCTGGACACTCAACACACGCACACTCTCACGGTAGCACGTCTTACATTGGGGAAAAAAATGGACTGTCCACTCGCAAACGCTGCATGACAAGCAAGTGGACAGCCCCTGTCCTCCTTCCCCCACTGGCTTCGAGATGTTCCTCTGGGTGGAGGGAGGTGAGGAAGGAAAGGCCGGAAGAAGAGGCTGTGCACAGGAGGCTGGGCAAGAACGGACTCAGGCCTGGCTCAGAATGCCTCAGAGGAGGACTCAGCGCCGCCGGGCTGTCGTGGGTTCTGCACAGTGATGCCACCCACCCGGGAAGAGAGCAAAGCCACAACCGACAACCGGGGGCCACGAGGTGAGGAATGCTTTCCCTTGTCAACTGAAAAGCAAAGAGGGCATCTGGTCGGAGGGCAGACATGCCAGGTCGGAAGGCAGCGATGAACGACAGGGACGCACGCGAGTGAATGGGGAGGTATTTTTACCATGACACACAGATGCAGGGCTGAGACACTCGAGGAGACGAGGCTCCCAGTTTGCACCCAAGCAGCCTCCTACACGGAGACCGTGCCCCTCTAGGCTCTGGGCGGAGGGCAACTGGGCCCTAGCACCTGTAGCCCCATTTCATTATGCTAAGCACTTTACACATGTGGGAGTACATTTTTAAGGCCAGCCAGCCTGTCCATCTAGTCTTGAGAGGCCACGCAAAGGCCAGGGTCCCTCGGGCTTCATGAGGAGGGGCTGAGAAGCCAGGCACTTCATCCCCACCCCATGCGGCCGCAGTGTCGCTGTGGCAGCCCCCAGGGGTGGAGCTGGAAAGCATGAGCTGCTCTTTTCGCCCGACGTGTGACATCCTCCCAGCAGCTGCCAGCAGAGGAGGTAAACACACATGGGAACACAGTGTCGCTGTTCCCAGGGCCTTGGCTGAGAAAGCCCTGACGTCTGTAAATATTCTGAGCAGCCAGCCCACAGCAACACTCCCCCTTCCTGCCTACTCGGCAACTGAGGATTCTACAGTCTATACTTCGTCGTTTGGGCTGGTAAGTGGCATTTCACCATGACAAATTTTCTACTGCGATACTCTCTCCTAAGATGTTTCAGCTGTTCTGGAGCAATAATTCAGCCTCACACCAAGTATCATTGTCCCTTCACAGTTTGAACGTGCAGCACAAACGAGGGACACAGTGAGTATCACGGAAAGCTCCTCAGCTCCTTCTGGCAAGAACATGGGAGTTCCCTCCAAGCCAGGGCCCAGCCCAGCTTCACAGCGGCCCCCACGGCCCACGTGACTAATAAAGAAGGAAAGGGAGGGGCCAGCCCAGTTAAGTTCGCACGTTCCGAGTCTTGGCGGCCCGGGGCTTGCCAGTTCAGATCCCAGGTGTGGACATGGCACTGCTTGGCAAAAGCCACACTGTGGTAGGCGTCCCACGTATAAAGCAGAGGAAGATGGGCATGGATGTTAGCTCAGGGCCAGTCTTCCTCAGCAAAAAGAGGAGGATTGGCAGTAGTTAGCTCAGGGCTAATCTTTGTCAAAAAAAAAAAAAGGAAAGGGCATTTTCACTAACCTCTCAAAAGAGGATGAAAGCAAGCTCTTTAAGCCAGCATGGTCCCAAAGACCCCAGTGGATGTACCCTGGGTGTCAGCAGCCGCCAGGAGACAGGGGCTGGACCTTTTACTCTTAAGAGCGCATATATTGCTTTTGCAATCTAAAAAGAAAATCGAAAGAAAAAGAAAAAAGCTGCATTGATAACCCAAAAAGGGCAGCTCACTGGTTCTGAGATGACCTTGTTTTCACGAAGCCCATCACCAAACCCCATGGTCTGGACCAACAAATGCGAGACTCTGTGGTGCTGCCCTCAATGCACCGACTCACATCTCAGCAGAAGATGAACCCAGTTCTTGCACATCTGGAGCATCAATGACAAGTGCGGGCCCACTTCTAGAAGCCCCCTCAGCCTCCCTGCCCTGGGCCGTTCTCTCCACGGATGTGCTTGGAAACAGTGTCCACAGTGCCTCCAGAGAGCTGGCCCTCTAGTGTGGAAGCCAGGCAGGAGGATGAGTCACCTGTGGTGAACTGTGATCAAAACGACAGCTCACAAATGACACAGAGGAAGCATGAAGCAGTAACAAGAGCTGAGGGGCTGGGTGGCCAGGGCACAGCTGACGGCCTGCTGCCTTCATCTGGGGAAAGCTGTTGTCAATCACGCTGGAGCAGGCCTGGTCCAAGGGGCCTGCAGTCTGCGGACATGACAGTAACACGAAGCAGCAAGACTGGAGTGAATGGTCAGGGGCCGGAGGGTTGGGAGCACCAGGGCAGCCCACCCCACCCCACCCCACCCCACCCCACCCCACAGGAGCACTGAGATCCAGAAGCTCTGCCATGTCCACCAGCCAACACAACACAGCCACCCTCTCCAGCTGCCCTCACCCCACCTGACAGGTCACCTGATGAGGAAGGCTCCAGGACACAGGCCCAGGAAGAGAGAGACACCGGGAGCCAGCCTGGCTCTGAGTGACCTTGGGAACACCATTTGTCCCTCAGCTTGAGTTTTCTTCAGTGTTTGGCCAATGAACACTTGCCCCAAAAGGTTGCCCAGAAGATCAACAAGCGAGTGTGAGAAAGCACTTCTGAAGTGCTACCAGCTGGAAGCACCCCTTATAGCTGCCACCAGGTCACACTGGGCTCACAGAAGAGGCCTGCAAGCCCAAACAGCAGCAGCAAAACAGCAGTCAGCGGGCATAGCGGGATGACAGGCCAGCCCTGTGCTGAGCATGCGACATCCCCTTTGGAGGAAGGGGGCCTAAGGCTCAGGAACTGGTTCAAGAGCAGGAGGTTCACTCTAGCTGTGGCCCAGAGGGAAGCCAGGAAGCACGAGAGGTGCTAAGGTTGTGGAAGAGGTCTCGAAGACAGCAGCGGGGCCAGGCCTTGCCCTGGGCGCAGCCCTGCCCTTCCTCCACCCCTGATGGCCTCAGGGGAGGAGTCTGACTCCCCGAGCCACCCCAGGAAAGCCGTGTCCAGGCGCCGGGACATCAGCGATGATCCCGCTGCCCCAGCAGCAAGGCGCGGCGGGCAGCAGCGTGACTCAGGGCTCAGAGCGGACGACGCCGTAGCCCACCATCCCGCAGCGACCGCGCAGTTCCCTCCGGTCTGCTTCCTCGCAGCGAGCCGGGCTCCGCCTGCCAGAAGCCCCGCACCCCAGGCCGGCGGGGACCGCCTTCCAGAGACGCGCAGGGCTCTCCTGCCGCCGGGCTCGGCGGGTCTCCCAGGACTCGGCCGCTGGATTTCCGTTCCACGCCTCGGGAAGGGGAAACTGAGGCAGGGCGGGACGTGCGGCCCCGTCGCGCCCGCGCCCCTGGAGACCCGCGTCCCCAAGTTCCGGCGGCCCGCGAGGGTGCCTCCGCCGGCCCGGGCCGCCCCAGCAGCTCACTCACCGCCTCCTGCGTCGCCGACTTCCGGGTGCCGCGCTCGCGCGCCGCCGCCGCCGCCCAGGCCCCGCCCCTGCCGCCGTCTGCGCGCTCGCCATTGGGCCGCGCGGCGAGGGGCGGGGCGGCGCGCCTCACCCAGGGGCACCGTTGGTCGCGCGCACAGTCGCTCGGGGGCTGCAGCCTGCCCGGCGCCCCGCCCCCGGGGCTGCGCCAAGCCTCCACGCCCCGCTGGTGTGTGGGCCCATCGTGACCCCCCGCAGCCTTCCCGGCTTTCTTGGCGTGCCGACCCAGGGGACCCCGCGGGAAGTCGCAGCGTTTGCAGCCCCCCAAGCCCATGCCCTCACGGAAACGTCTGGCCCGCGGCCTGAGCTCCAGGCGCCCATCGGTCACCTGCCCACCGGGCCCTCGCAGGAAGCGCTACAGGGATGGTCACTTCCAGACCCACCCCCTCAGGCTGGGTTCTGGTCTCCCCCTCCCCATCCACCCAGTCCTGGCCTCTGCACCTGGCCATCCTTCCCACTGCAACCCTGACCCCCTGACATCCCTGCCTCGCTCTGGGCAGACCGCAGACCAGGCCCTCCAGCCCCAGCTGGCCAGCATAGCCTTTGAGCCCACCTCGAGGCTTTCTGCAGATCTGGGCCAAGGATGAAGGGCTGACCCAGCCTGATCTGTACTGAGTGAGCACGTGAGCATGAGCTGGGAAGGGGCACTGAGTAGGGCCCTCCCAACAGGACAGAGGCATTTGCTGGGCTCCCTGCCCACACTGGCTTCGGGGCTGTGTCTGGGGCCTGAGTGCAGGGAAAATGGAGAGTCACAGACCCAGCGCTTGCTCAAAAGTGGGCACTCAGCAAACTATGACAAGCATGACAGTTATATCAAGGATAATAACAATGTGCTACGTGCTCTAAACCCACTGTTCTGATACACAGTTCTCATTCATCCCATTTTAAGGATGTAAACACCAAAGCTCAGAGCAGTTATGTTGCTTGTTTGAAGTCAAAAAAGGTGGCAAGTGGCGGTGGCTGGATTGTTGAAGACCTAAGCACCCTGATCCTGACTTGGAGCACTGACGCCCTGTGGGAAACGAGCTCAGAGAGGAGAAGGGCCTAGCTGGTAATCAACAAAGATAAGAGTCGAACCCAAGCCTGCATGACACCCCCGAAGGCCCATTCCACCCTACTCTTTCGCCATCTCATCTGTGTTCCTCCTGGAACCTAACAGAAGCCCTTTGCAGGCACAGGAACCAAAAGAGTCTGGATGCCCAAGGACCCATGGCCAGGAGGCAGTAGACCCAGCGAGACACACAAATCCTCCCTCCTGCCATCCAGCAGCAGAATTGTGCTGGGCTGGTGCCAGTGATTTCCCTCTGGGCACCTGGACCATGCAGTCCAGCCAAGAGGTGGTGGTTCAGATAAATAGAACCTGGGGCTTGGAGGCGAGTGACCATGCCCTGGGGTATGGGGCAGCAGCTGCAGAGTGGTCTACCCCCAACCACTGGGCCACATACCTCAGAGGAGTGGGGTACAGATTGGTGGGGCCCTCGTGAGCAGTGCTTCCCCCTTGCTTGCAAAGGGGGATGCAGTGTCACACGAGCTGGATGGAAGTTCACATCCCACTCTGCCACAGAGAACAGCATATGGCCCTGGGCCAGTCCCAACCCTAGCCACGCTCTCCCCATATCAGTGGAGCCAGATCAGACACTCTGATGTTCTCTGTCACCACTGACTCCAGTCTGGATGACATTTAGTGGTAGGGAGCAGGCAAGACCAATGAGATGGGTTGGAGTGGGCACCTGAGCCCTGCGGTCTTAGGGCTGCAAGGGGCTCACTGCCATCCCGCCTCTGATTACACATGTCTGCCACCTTATATGGCCACCCTCTGAACATCTACAACTCGTGGGAAGTTCTTCCTGACTTCCAGCTGAAATCTTTTTCTCTCTGTAGCTTTCCTCACGTGCCCCAGGGATGTCACTACAGAACTGTCCAGTAGTTGGGTAGAGAAAGTGGGAGAGAGAGAGGAGACTGGGCTACTGGTCCCTGTGGCAGTGATCAAGTGGTGGAGGGAGGCCATCTCCCCTGTTCTCTGACTGTTTCTGACCCCCACCTGCAGGCTAGGTCATGGTAGGCCCACTGCCAGACAGGGGCCCTGAGTCCTCCTGGAACTGGTGCTGTCCCCCTACTCCTCTGTATGTGGCTGGTGATCCAGCTTGGGGGCAGATAGGTCTCTGGAACCCTGTTGGGAGTGGTGGGTGGGAATGAGAGGGAGGGGGGCAGCCCTCAATTAGGCTGATTTGGGTGCACAGTTCTTCCCTTTGCTCTCAGCAGAGGTCTGTCCAGCCCTCTTGCCTCCATCAGCAAGTATGTGGGGAAGGGGTGGTGCTGCACCACAAGGTCACTGAGAGAGGAGGAGCTCCAGGAGGACCAGGGCCCAATGTCCTTGGAGAGATGTGTAGGGACCATTGGGCTAATTAATTCCACTGCTAAGGGTAGGAAAGGGAACCCCCCAGGTCACAAGGCAGCTGGGTCAGAATGTCACCGATGGTGAGGCTACCTGGGACGAGTGCTATCTTGCTCATGGGGGCCCCTGTGTTCCAGAGAGAGATACTTCATTCTGCCTCCCCAGAGCTTTGAGCAACATCCTTGTGCCAGGGTGCCAAATGGTTGTCACCTCAAGTGCCAGCTCCAGTTGATTGTTGGTGGCTGCTTGGCTCTGCAGGGCTGTTAGGGTTGATGTGCCATGTATGCCAGGGCACAAGGAGACCCAGTGGCGGTAGCAGTGGTGAGTTCTGGCCCCAAGTCATTTCCCTTTCTTTGTTCTGACCCAGAAACTATTGGGTGAACACACCGGTTCCCTGACGTGGATGGATAAGACAGGACTGTCTGGTCCCCCATCAGCACCGTCATGGTTGGTGTGGCTCCCTGGCGGCCTTGGGGAACACGGTAAACTGAGGATCTGGTCAAATCTAGGTAAAACCAGAGCAGAAAAGGCTTAGAACAAAGTGTGAGCCAGGGCCATCTCAGGAACCTCCTAAAACAAGCCCCAGTGGGCAGCATTCCCACTGGTGCCCTCCACACCATGAAGTTAAGTGGACCTAGCCTAGGGTAACAGTCCCATTTGTCGTCACATTTGTGCCCTGTGTCGCTGCAGGGGCCAGGCATCTGCTCCCCACCTGGCAGGGAAATACAACCTTTGGTAAACTCAGCTCTGGTGGCTGAACCCCACAGTGTTCCTCCACGACGCAGGTAGGGTGGAGGAAATGGGACACCCAGAAGTGGGGGTGATAAATGCACAGACTCCGCCTCCCCAGGCCCAGATCTGTGGCGATGTGATGGCGGAGGTGACAGAGGACAGTCCCGTGGGGCCCTACAGGATGGGCTGAGCTCAGGGTGTCTGTAGATTCAGGCCTATTGAGGGAGGAAAACCCCTGATTCACTGAGGTGTCCTTTTCTGCCCTCAGAAACACTGCAGGCCGCCACCCTCTCCGGCCTCGCTGAGCCAAGGCCGCACCCCCTCCTCCGCTATGGCAACCGTGGCGCGATGAGGGTGGAAGAACCCCTAGACCCCAGGGTCAGACAGACTGGGTGGAGCCCCAGTGACCGAAAGGAAGTGAGAACCTCTCTGAGCCTCAGCTACCCATCTGTAAATGGGATGGCAGTAGAACTCTGCCTCGCGGGTTGTGCGAGGAATACAATTTGATGTCGACGGGAGGGCGCTTCGCGCAACTCCGGGCGAACAGTAGGCGCTGGAGAAAGATACCTGCGAACTGGGGGTAGTAATGGAGGCAACGGAGCCAGGGTCCGGGAAAGGGGCGCCGAGGCTGCCAGCCCCGGATCGGGGCCGCACGGCCCGCGGACGTCCCTGAAGGCGACCAGGCAGGGGCAGCTTCACGGCCCCAGCCGCCGCCGCAGCGGTCCCGGCAGGTGCCCGGGCCTCGGCCACTTCACGAAGGGGCCGGTCGTCATCCGGGACGGACACCCCGGGGGCCCTATGGCAAGCCGGCGTCTCCCTGCGTCCGTCCAATCGGCGCCGGTTGCCGGGCCGCGCCGGGTCTCCCGGCCAATGGGAAAATTCGCGGTCGGATAGGGCGGGGCGGAGGGTCGCGTCGCCGGCCAGGCCCGCTTTGCGCACGGGCCGCGGGACGGGCGGGGAGGGCTGGCCCCGGGGCTGTGCGCTGTGCCCGGGAGGGGTCTGACCCCGCGCCAGCCCGAGTTGAGGCCCCGCTGACCGCCACCCGCGCCGCGCCCTGCTCCCGCCGCGCGCCGAGGGACCCGGGGACGCCCGTCTGGGGGCGGGGGCCGCGCTGCGGGGCCGCCCACGCCGCGCTCCAGGTAGGCTCTGGCCGGGGGGCGGGGTCCGGGGAGGGCGCCGGGGGGTTGGGGCCTGGGGTCGGGGCTGAGATTGGGGTGAGGCCAGAGATCTGGACCGGGTTTCGGGCTGCAGTCCGGGCGGGAGCCGGGGTCCATGTGGGGTTCTGGGCCAGGAGTCGAGGTCCGGGGGGGGCGTCGGAACCGGGGGCCAAAGGCCGGCTCTGCCCCACCTGCACCTCGCTGGCGCCCCGGGCGCGAGACCCTGGACCGGCGGGGGCGGGTCCCTTTGTGCGTGGTATCGGGGCCCTGGCCCAGCCGGGGCGCCCCGCATCGCGCGCCCCAGCCGAGACACGGCCCGGCCCCGCAGCCGTGTCCGCCCCGCGCGACGCCAGGCGACTCAAGCCAGGGCCGCGCAGCCACGGAAACTTTCCCACGGCCGGAGGGGTGGCGGGGCCGGGGAACTTTACTGGGGCGGTGCGCTGCCGGGAAGCGCGGGGACACGGCCGGGCCGGCCAAAGGGATGTCCCTGCGCCGCGCTGCTCTCGCCCCGTAGAAGACCAGGGAGGGGACGCCGCCCGGGGTCCCTGCCCAGTGTCCCGACCTGGGTCCCCCACCTCCTGCCACCCCTTCGATCCCTGGGTGAAACACCGGCCCCAGGTGGAGGCGTGTCCTTCCCACTCGGAGTAGTATGCAATCCAGGTTTGATGAGGCGTCTCCCTGGGCCAGCAGCCTGCAGTTTCCAGCCTTCCCATTTTAATCTTTACAGAATTAAATGTTGGGTTCTTACAGCGTGTCATCATCGTTAACCTGTAGTAACGTATCACAGTGAAGAGGGAGCTCCAAGACTCTGGCTCCCCCCTCCCTTTAGACCCAGGCGTGTTTAGAAACAAGGAAAAGGAAAGAACCGCCCCAATGGAGTTTCAGGCGGTTACTCCTCACTCATACCTCTTCCCCGTGTCACCCACGTCCCTGTGCAGGACACACACTAGGTCAGGGTTAGTAAACCCAAGGGACTGGGGGATGAGTGGCTAAACCTGTGGGGGCAACCTCCCCCTGCGAGGACACATACCGGGGGTGCACTGGGAGCCTACACCCTTTGTGACTCCCTCTGCCTCTGCTCCCAGATCCAGGCCGTCGCCAGAGGCCTGCCCCTTCCCAGCAGGTCTTGCCTGTCCTGTGCTCAGTGTATCTCTGGACGCGGGACAGTGCTGGACACAGGGGACTGTCAGAGCCCTCTGCCCAGCACGCTGGGCCCATGGCCACTGAGTTCCTGAGCACGTGGTCCAGGCCTCAGGTCCGGCCATGGTGTGTGGGGCTGTGAATCCAGAGTGTGTGCTTTCCCTCAGCCTCACCCTGTTGCATGCACAGTACCATGTCTGTCCCCGGCTGCCCCACGCCCTCATATCTGTGGTCCACAGCACTCAGCACAGGACTGGGCACAGAGCTCAGTCCACTGTGCTCAGGGACTCTAGTCCTGGCTTGGGGAGGAGGGTCGTGGGAGCACAGCCAAGCCAGTCCCGGCCCTGCTCTTCCTCATGGGCTTTTCTGCACAGACATGAGTCTCTGCTGACCAAGTTCTTCCTGGGCCCACTGGACCCAGCCCTCAGTCCTGCTGAGTTAGAGCTGCTCCCCGCCTGCCACATCTGGGCTGCGTGGCACCCCTTCCAGAGGTAGCCTCTCAGGTCTCTTCCCAGTCCCAGGGGCCCCTCGGCCTCTCCAAGGCTCCGTGAGGTCAGGGCTGCACCTCCATCCCTGTTTGCGCTGCATGAGGGTTCAGGGTGGGTTCACTGCCTTCTCTTCACCCCAAGAAAAAAGCCTGGGGGACATGAGCAGTGGGACCCTGCACCTCCTTGGGGAGCCCGGAACTGTAGCACAGCTAGGGGGCACAGACAGGCACCCCAGAGCCTCAGCCAGCCCCTAGCATCTGCCCTGTGAGGGTGGAGGTCCTGGGGGCAAGCGGTGTGAGAGGCCAAGGTGACCATAGAGGGTACTGGGAACTTGCCCAGTGGTGGCTCAAGTGGTGCTGCTCCCATCAAGGCTGGAATGAGTCACTGGGCCACTCTGCAGGAGTCCCAGCATTAGGGACTGACTACAGCAGGGCAGTCAGGAATCCCTTCACGGGCTTCCCCATGGGGAGGGCTCATGTCTTGGCCTGCTCCGCAGGTCGAGAAGATGAGCCCAGAGCTGGTGGCACCCCTGTCCCCTACACGGCTCCCCTCTCTCGCCCCTCCTGTGTCAGGCCAGGCCCTTCCCACTGCCCCAGTGGGCCTTGAGGGGTCCTCAGCTTCTAGCAAAGCAGCAACAGGCCAAGTCTGGCCACTGGAGGGCCCCCGGACAGCCATGGCAGGCAGGCTGCACCCAGCCCCCCTGCGGCAGGGACCTGTCCCTGAGGCAGCCGGCAGGGAGGCCAGAGCCCTGCCTTCTCCAGCCTGCCCGCTCAGGGTGTGGAGCTGGAGAGGCGTGCATGCAAGTAGAGGCCCCTTGGTCGCTCCAGTGCCCCTGACCACCCTTGGTGCAGGCAGAGGGGGACCAAGGGCTGATGGAGAGTCGTTGAGCACAGACTTGGGCAAGGACAGTGGAGGACAGGCCCTGCACGGCCCTGAAGTGGGGCCTCCTTCAGGCATTTGCCCCAGGGGCCTCCCTGGCTTCCATGGGCCGCCCTACCTTTGCCCAGGGGTTCAGGAGAGGACTCTGAGCCAGCCCTTCAGGGCGGGCCTGTGCCTCCCAGTGCCTCAGCATCCTCACCTGTGAAATGAGAGGTACGGCGGAGGTGCGTGCCTTTTCACAGCGCACACAGAGTGACCAGGGGCCTGGAAGGGCACGTCAGGATGTGCCGAGGCAGAGCAGGATGCACGACTCGAGTATCACGCCAGATCCCAGGCAGGCCTATCTGACCCTCATCCGGGCTCCTCACCACCTGCCACTGCCCTGAGCTGCCCACCCAGCCCGCCCAGCCCAGGCCCCATCCCTCCTCTGGATTCTGTTTGTGTCCATGGGAGCTGCCTCATGTGTCAAACATGACAGGTCCATAGCTTACCAGTCTGGCTGCGTGACTTGCCTTTGCAGCCTGGACCAGCCTCCTGCCCCAGTTGGAGACCCAGCAGGCCTTTCCAAGGCTGGGGACAAACTGGACAGATTTTCGGAGAGCGCCAGCGTGGGGGGCCCACATCAATGGTAGGCCCAGGCTGTGAAGCCCAGTGGGGCTGTCTACTTCCTCAGGCTGTCGTTGTTTGGGGCTGGAGCTCGATAAGGGGCGTGGGGCTCCCTTGGCCCCCAGGCTCCTGGTTCAGGGTCCCCGGCCGGGCAAGTGACCCCAGAGCCTGCAGACCAGCACTGAGGAGATGTTGGGAAGGGCTCCTCAAGACAGGTGCCCCTGCCTTCTCATCACAAATCCCGTCACTAGTTCTGCCTTCGTGTCTCACACTCGTCCATCTGTCCACTGCCCCAGGGCTCCTGTCAGGCTCTGCCCCACCCCACTTGTACAGTGCCCTATAACAAGGGTGCTCTAGGGACCGAGACCCAGGCCTCCCCTTGCCACCAGCACCACCCTGTGTCCCCCAGTATCTCCCAGTCCACCTGCTCCCCCCTTCCTCCTGCGGGAAGCTCTGCCTGGGACTCCACCCCCACAGCCCTGTGGGTACCCGCCACTCCTCCACACTGGTGTCTTCTACTGGTTCTCCTCTGCCTTTGTGGAGTTCTTGGCCTGGCCGGAGCCCCATGAGGAGGGAGCCCGTTTTTGTGACCACACATCCCTGCTGGGTTGGTGAGTAGTTGGGGGGGTCCTGGGTACAGGAAGACCTGAGTTCAAATACTGGGCATCCGCAGAATGGGGTAGTAGGCTGACCCAGGACACCTAGTGAGAGTCAGTGAGATGAGGGTGTGCAGCCAGTGCTTCGCGAGGCCTCGTGCGACGCCAGCGGTTAGTAGGCCTGATAAGAAAGGCACATGGTTCTTGGCGGAACAGAACCTCTGTGCACGATTTGTCCCAAAATGTTACATTCCCAGCAAGGCTGCTTCTCCTCTGCCGTGGGGCCGAGGGTGTCAGCGGGCCAACTCCCAACCACAGCAGCCCACTGGGCACACGCGCGTGTGAGTGTGCACACACATACACACACGCCTGGCTTGGCCGCCTTGTTCTTCCCTGCCTCTGGGCCCCCACATCCTAACCCCCCATGATCCCATGCTGACTCCCACCCTCCCCATGGGGCTGCTGTCTACAGAGAGACCCACCCTCGGGGCTCCTAAATGGGCCATATCCACCAAGGAAGATGGGACAGAGGCTCGGAACAATTTGGAAAACATGGTTGAGCCGAGGGGAGAGTGCTTCCATCACTTGTGTCCCTCTAGAGACGGCCTTCCATCCACAGCCCAGACCCTCCCTCCATCTGTGCCACCCTGTTTTTCATTTTTACATCACAAACACTCTCTGGCAACATCCCCAGGCCTAGAGACAACAAGAAGGAATGCATCCCCTTGGTCATCGACACAGACAGGAAGCCCATGGGGTTTGCATGGGGACACACCTGGCCATAGCTCCAGTGCCTGGGTCCTGGGGACTACGGAGCAGGGCTGCCTACCCAGCAGGGACATGGGTTCTGGACTGACCTCAGGGAGCCTCAGGAGAGGCAAGTGGCCTGTCCCACAGGGCAGGAGTGGGGTTCAGGTTGGGGGAGCAGGGCCACATGGGTCTTGGGGCAGACCCCTGGGGGGCTGTGACCCGCTGTGTGGGCTGGTGGGACCCTGGTGTGGGAGTTCTCCCTGCTATGCTGTTTATCCCGAAGAAGCACACCCAGCCTTCTAGAAGGAGAAAGACGTCATCGTCAGTCCACAACTCTGAACCATCACGCTTTTGAATGCTAGTCAGCAGCATTAGCAACACTCACAAGGGACCACGGCAGCCCAACGTAAAGTACAGATGTGACAATCCCAGTCGAGTGGGGACAAGAGAGTCTGCACAAGTGTGTGGGGATGCGTTGGGAACGCCATGGGATGACCTTGGGGTCAGGGGTGACAGTGCTCAGCCAGGGATCTGGTCTTATCTAGAAAGGACTTAGCCCAGCAGGTGGGCCTCATGTGGTGCCTTCTGGTCTCCCTGCAGGAGCCGGAGCCGGCAGGATGGACATCAGGATGTGCTGATCTCCCCTGAAGACAGGTAAGTGACCTGGATGCGGCCTGGGGACATCCCCTCACCTGGGACGGCAGAGTGTCCTAGAGGGTCTGCCCACTGTGGTTGACAGAGGGATGGACTGTGGCCCCAGCCTGTGTGCGCTTCTGGTCAGCCTCACCATGAGTGGGCACAGCCCCTGGGCTGGACAGGGCTGGATGTGGGGGCCTCTCACTGCCCTACTTGGATTTATTGATGGCCTAAGTGTGGACAGCAGCCACCAGTTCGCTGTCTGGCTTGGTGGACAAGCCTGTGGTGGGGCCAACCGACCAGGCTGTTAGCTAGGGCTGATCTTCACCCACCATGACTTGGACGCCTGCCACGGCAGTCTGCTGTTGGCCCAGCCCACCCAGCTCTGCTCTTGGCGCAGGGTGGTCCCTGCTGCCTGGGGGAGACAGGTGATGGGCCACACCTGGAGCACCCGGAGGAGGGCCCCAAGGCCACGTGGCTGGCTTTGTCTGAAGGGCCAGAGAGCAGATGTTCAGCTCTGCAGGCTGCATGGCCTCTGCTGTGCACAGCTGCGCCAGTCTGCCATCGTAGGGCGGAGGCAGCCGTGGACAGCGTGTAACCAAGCAGTCGTGACGCCCCTGGTCACAGCCATGGGCGCTGTGTGCTGGCCTGTTGCCTTGGGTGTTATCTATGTTTGTGGGTTCCTCGGTTATAGCTCCAGTGGAACTGAGGTGTGCTGCCTGGCAAGTGTAGCAGGGGCAGAGGCTGAGTAGTCCCTGTGTCCCACAGGACCCTCTGAATGGTGGGGAGGTATGCCCTGCTGGCACCCAAGGCTGTCAGAGTTGGCTGTGGTGGTCTCATGTTCAGAGTAGTGGTGGCTGATAAGAATGACCCCGGTCACTCTTGTTCCTCCAGCACAGGTCCCTAGTCCCAAGCCCGGCCATCTGCCGCTGCCCCACTGAGCATGGTCTCCATGGGAGGCTCGGCCAACCCAGCCCTGTGCATTCTGCGTGTCACGGAGTGTCCAGCGTAGAGGGCCTGGCCCAGCCAGTGTCCACAGACCACAGGAGCCCCCAGGCCTCCCGACGCCTGAGTGTCCTGTGCTGAGGGCTGTAAGACAGAGGAGAGGGCTGGGGGCCTCAGCTCCTTCTTCTCTGTTCCCCAGGACCACAGGTGTGGAAAGCTGCTGGCCGTGCTGGTGGGAGTTGGGGGTCTGCTGCCGCCTGGCTGTGTAGGAGGATCAAGGTCTGGCCAAGCATCTCGGTGCCCAGGCTGTTGGGCCCCACGAGGGCTTCTGGATTGGGATGAAGAGGCTCAGGCCACGTCCAGGGCTCGCTGGGCCAGAGCACCCAGGCCTTGGGACGTGACATTGCTTGTGGCACAGGTGACATGTGGCAGGAGCCTGGCCCCCGTCTCCCTTAACTCTTGGTAGGCCACCGGGCCTCAGGTTGGCAGGCCAGCCGGATGCCAGATGACAGCCCTGGTGACGACCTGCAGGAGTCGCCCACCGCCCTCACCCCGTGGCCCTCGTTGCTTGCTCTCTTCCTCTCCCTGTTTTTCCCTCCCTGTCTCCTGCTCCTAGTCTTCTCCCTGTTTGTCTCTGGCCCTCTCTCTGCCTCTCTCTCCTCTCGCTGTCTCCTGTCTCTGTCCTGCCCTTTTCTAGTGTGGTGATTGATTATGCCTGTCTGCCATGGTGACTGAATATTCGTGTCTGCCGTGGGCACTGGATGGATGGATGGTGGCATTTGTGCCATCTCTGCTCTGAGCTGGGACAATTTCGTAGACTGGGATGCAGAACCTGGGCCCTGGCTCAGGGCTCCTTGCTCTGCCCTGCCCTGGGGTGAGGCCCTGCCCCCATCAAGAGGGAGATGGGGTGGGGGCCTCCAGACGAAGTTGGGACAGGGGCTGATGGCAAGCACCCATGTGTCCTCCATACTCGCCTCCGGCCGTTTAGCACTTGCTCACTGAGCTCCATGCTGGACACTGGGCGTTGTGACCACAGTAGGCCCAGCCCCGCTCTGGGGGAGCCCTCAGCCTGGATGAGGAGATGGCAGCAGAGAAAGGAGTGACCAGCTGTGGAATTGCAAGATGGTGATGAACAGCAGGACCTCCTGAGAGGGGGGAGCTGGAAGGTGGTGTTGGGGTGACGCTGATGCCTGGCCCAGGGGACGTGGATGCCCTTCACTACAGCCGTGCTGGCACTGACATCACCACTTGGGAAGCCCCTGGGCCGGCCTTGCCCCTCGGCAGTCTGTGGCCTTTGCTGCTGAGCACGGCTGCCCTTCTGTGACAGCCGGCTCCAGGCAGGGTTTCTTGGGTTTTGCTGTGTTTCTCAGCCATTGGTGTAGCCTTCACGCATTGAACTGTGAGCTCTCGCCCTGTCTGTCTGCTGCAGGTTCTTTTCAGCTTTTGAATTTTCGTTTCTGATGGCTTTCACATTCAGAAATCTTTCATATTTTGTGGTGAAATCTGTTGAATTTTCTTCCTTTTAGTTGTTCCATTGCTCTGTGCATTGTCCGCCCTAGCACATAGCTGGATGAATGCGGGTTGATCTTTTCCTGTAAGTGTTTCTAGTTAGGGTCTACAGCCAAGGCTCCATCCATCTAGAGTTTATTTTGACATAAATATAAGGTGATGTTGTATCTTTGTTGATTCGGTTGTACTTGAACTGTTTCTTGATGAATATTTTCTGTCACCAGAAGTCGGCAATGTTACAGCACGTGTTCTCAGGTTGTGGGGCTCCTGGTGGTGGCGGCCCTCGGCCAGCGCGCCCTGCCTTGTAAGAAAGATCAGGTTGGAGCCTCCCCTTGATCAGCCTTTGTTCTTAAGAGTTGTGGTCACTCTGCGGGTGCAGGTTGGATCCCCTCCGTGGAGCCCTCCCTCTGAGGACCTCTTTGGACTCGCCGAGGCACATGCTGTTCCGAGTGGCCCTCCCTGCTGGGTTAGTGGCCTGTGCAGGTCCCCGCACGTCCTGCTCTGGTCTCCCTGTCACTCGGGACTCTCGCAGCCCTGCTGAGCACCCTCAATTACTGAGAACAGGTCCCTGCTGTGGTGGGCCCTCCTCAGAAGACCCCAGAGTGACCTGGGCCCCTTGCGGGCCTTGGGCCTTCAAGTGCCGTGTGCTGCCTGTGGCTGGAGACAGCTGCCATGCCGCCTGCAGAGGGCATGGGTCTCCTGATGTTAGCGTTGGTGACTTTCACAGGTGGGTGTCCCTGTCATGCTGTGGGGAGGTGAGCCAGCCTCTTCCTCATGACCCCAGGTGGAGGCACCACCAGGCCCGGCGCTCACACTGTCCTGTTTGTGTCTCAGCCTTGGGGGCTGGGAGGTGAGTCCTGGACAGCCAGTCTGCCTGCCACCAGGATCTTGCCGTGTGGCTGGTGAGCCTGGTGCAGGCTAGCCGGCCACCCTATGCCTGGGGGCTGCTCTCAGCCAGGCGTCCAGGGGCCTCTGTGATTGGACTTGTGGGTCATTGCCCAGGTGGTCTCAACATCAGAAGCGGGGGCCAAGACCTCGGTCCTCAGGGAAGCCCCAAGCCACTCCCCACCCCTGGAGCCCGTGGTTCTCGGTGGGGCAGGAGGAGGAACACTCTGCACGGCAAGACCAATTCCGAGCCGCACAAAAGGCTCCACATTGTGGTGTTCTGTGTCGGCCACCAGAGATACAGCGTGAGCTGTGCCATCCCTTGCTCTGGGTGATTCATGGCTGGTGGCATGGCCAGTACTGTGGGGCCAGCCCGGTGAAGCCTACATCACCCAGGCCACCAGGTGAGATGGTGCCGCACCAGCCGTGCTCTGCCCGCAGGTTCTCCTGGGCCATCTCTGCAGGCCCACAGTGGCTATTTGTGTGCTGACCCAGCCCCTGGCTCCCAGCCTCGTCACTCTCCTCTCTGGGCATCCCTGCCTCCAACATGCCTCATGTGGCTGTCCCTAGTACCTCTCACTGTCACTTGGGCATAGTCAGTTTCAGCCTGTACCTTGGACTTGTTCTGCTTTGTTCCCCGGCCTGCACTGCCCTCTGGGGAGCTGCCTGTGAGGCCCCTAGACAGTCATGCTGCTGAGGGTCTCCCTTCCCCCAGGCCCTGGGCATCCCCTGTCCCAGCATGACCTTTAGCCCTAGGAGGTAGGTCTTGTGCAGCAAGGACGCCCCCCTGCTGCTCTGATGTGCAGGGGCTGAGGCCCTGGCTGGTCTTGCCACAGGGCAGCTGCCCAGCGTGGGGGAGGGGAGAGGGAGGTACCCGCCCCCACAGCGCATCTTGCTGGGTTGACTTTTGCAGTCGATGAGTTTGGTATTTCAAATATGCCTTTAGTTAAACTTTTTCTTTTTAAAATATTTTCAGTCTCCGTGAAATCCTAATTAGGCCAGTCTTCGTCTGAATGTACTAGACGCTCTCTGCATTTTGCAGATAATGAGGCTGCGGAGCGCCTGCCAGCCCCACGTCCTCCTCCCAGGGCTTTGGCTCTGTGCTCTGGAGAGAGCTGCCGCTGCCCCGCGGCCATTCCTGGCCCATGGGATCTGGACCACAGAGCCTGGGAGGGCACCGAGCACACAGATGGGGAAACTAAGGCCTAGGCCGCTGAGGAATCTGGGTGGCACAGGTGGAGGGTCTCAGCCCCAGGCAAGGCCCACCCCTCACAAAGCAGTGTCTCCCTTCACAGAGAATCCACCCCGAATCACCCCAGAGCCCTCGCCCCAGGCGTGGGTCAAGGCCACGGCCTGGTGTTGGTGCAGAGCTGCCTCCTGGAACTGGCCAGGCCACCAGCCTCCCATGGTGCGCCCAAGGGCTGAGAGTGAGGGAGAGGCCACGAGACCAGCCTGCAGATATCAAGTGACCACAGCACTGAGTCCCCCGTTTTGCCTTTTTAAAAATTTTATAAAGCAGTGTGTGCTTGTTTATGGAAAATGTGGAAAATAGAAAGAAGAAGGAAAAAGAAATCCCGCCTATCACACCGTACAAGCCAGGAGGTCTGTCCCTCCATGCTCCTGGGAGCTGGGCCCTGTGTGGGCGGCAAAAAGCGCGTGGGGCTGGGACCCCTGCCTTACCAGCGCCTCCTGTGTTAATGTCTGGATGGTTCGTCAACGCGACCCCCCTCCTGCCTGTGCCACCCGCTGTGCCCCTGCCTTTCCTCTCCTCCGACCACCTGGCCCTTGCCCCTCGGGCCTCTGCACATTCTGGACACACTCAGGCCTGGTCCCGCTGTCCCTGGGGCCTGTGTCCTGCTGCAGCTGAGGGCCGGGGAAGTGCATCCCATTGTGGATGTTCGGGCTGTCTGCAGCTCTTCTCTCCTGTCAGGGCCGCTGCAGGAAACACCTCGTGCCCAGAGCTGTTTTTCTGTATTTAAACAACTTAGGCTTGACCTGGAGGCCCAGGCAGGGCCGGGGGTGTGCTGGGGGCAGAGTCGGGGCAGGATTATCAGACTTGAGCAAAGCCTGAGAGAGTGGCCTTGGGGCGTGCCCACGACAGCCCCTCTCCCGAGAAATAGTCAGCCCACCATCTTCAGACAGCCCACCCCGGGACCTGCACAGGAGACAGACCCCCACTGGGCAAGCGGACAGTCCAGGGAGCCACACCTCCGTGGAGGGCCACCCACCCATTCCCTCATGTGTGGAAGGGGAGCCCAGGTGCCGCAGCAGGCGTGTGCGAGGTGACACCTGTCCCTGTGGCGATGTGCCCTGCAGGTCCCCCATCCTCAGCTCCCCTCATCCTGATCCCCGTGGGGGTTGGAGACCTGATGTGGCCAGCACTCCCACGGACAATCTCCTCTGTGGTCAGTCAGGACCCCAGGGAAGGTGCGCTTGGGCCCTGAGAGTCTCCTCTGCACACAGCCCGAGGCCCAGGGCTCCAGCACCGCAGCACACGCCCCCCGTGCTGTTTGGAGGCTCTGCTGAGGGTGTCAGCCCTTTGGAGCATGCCATGGGCCACCCAGTCTGCCCACCATGGTGAAGGTGGTGTCCTGGGGACCCTGTCCAGGAGGCCTGACAGGCTGAAGGGAAAGCAAAGGTGGGGAGGGGAGAGGCAGAGGTGTTAGGGGTTCGGGGACAGGCCTGTAGGGGGCGGGAGGCCCCAGAGCCCAGCCCAGGCCCCGGGATGGGAGTGAGGAGGATGCTGGGACAGTGTGTTCTGAGCTCCCTGGCCACATGCCCAGCCTCCTGAGGAGAACTGGAGTTGGAGAGGGGGCTTTCCTGAACACACTGGGAGAGGGCAGGCCGTGAGTCTGGGATTCCCGGATGCCCTGTTTGATGGGAACAGACTACCAGCCTCACCTGTCACCTCCAGCCCAGGGTGGGGGCAGGCTCATTGCCACCCAGGAGGACAGGTGACCTGTCTAGGGCCGCAGGGGAGACAGGGCCATGGCCCAGACCCCACCTGGCTCACTGCCTCCCAGGTGAGGGGCAGGGGATTATGATGGGGAAACTGAGGCTCTGGGAGCGGACCTTGAGCCCTCCTCACAGGCCTGCCTCAGGCACGCACAGCTTCCCTTTCCAGGCTTCTTGGTGACAATTCTCGAGCGTTTGCCCATCTGCAGGGAGCTGTTGTTTGTGAGGAGATTAATTCAGTGAGTATTTGTATTTGAAGAAATAAATTTGCCAAACCTTTGAAACAGGGGCATTGGTTAATTTGTAATTAAGCCTTTATGCTTGTAATTATGCTGGTAATTAAGGCTTTGTCTTTATAGAGCCAGGACTTCCAGAGGTTTACTGCTGTTAGAGGTGGGGCGGGCAGTGCCCCAGGGTGTGGGCAGGGAAGGAGGCCGTCTGTGACCCTGATACAGGTGGCACACTTGTACCTCGAGGGAACCCTGGGTCAGCACATCCCCTTGCTCCTGGTGACTCAGTTCCCTGCCCTGACCCCACTTGTCCTGCCCCTATCGCTCAGAGCCCCACCCCTCAACTGATGGTCAGCAGGAATGAGCCTCAGGCCAGAAACTGGGTCTGAGGACAGCAGCCTTGGGCAGGGGAAGGGGGCTGTGTGGGAGTGGAGGAGTGCCGCCATCCCCTCCCCCGAAGCTAGTCGGGGGCCGCTTCAGCTGGGACAGGGGAAGCCCCTGAGATGGGCCTGGTTCTCTTGCCCACTCCTTCAGCAAATATTTATCTGGCTTCTCCCCTCAACACCCCCTCCCCCGGGAGATCCCCCCATCACCTTCAGGATAACAGACATACCAGGTCCGTGCAACACCACCAGCCTCACTCCTTGCTGCACCCACCTCCAGACCCAGCAGGTTCTGCCTGGTGAGGGTCTCTGTGGACCCACCTGTTGTGTCATTCTAGACACAGGGGTGTCCTCAGCAAGGCAGCATCCTCTTGAGCCATCGGGAGCCCCAAGGCAGTCCACCTGACGTTTCTCGTTTCTTGCAAAAATTGGCCTCACTTAGAGCACGTGCTGTGATTCCTCAGGGCGGCCTGGACACTGGTCTGCAGCTGCTCGTCGTTACCTGCTTCATGCAGCAGAAACTAATTGAGCACCTGCTACATGCCAGGTGCTGTGCTAACTGCCCCTCGCTTCTGGCCTGTGATCTGCAGAGGCCAAGGTGGTCTCTGTGCCTGCCCACAGCCACCTTTGGTTCTATATGAGGCAGCAGGAGGAGGTTTAGATTGGTTGGGTCTGCTTTGTCCATGCAGAGGCCTGAGCGCTGGCAGAGACACAGCAGTGAACTTCACAGGACAACCTCAGGTTCACGGGTTAATTTTCTGCATCTTCCCTCAGCCCTGTCCTCTCTGAACCGTATCTATTAGAAATTTCTCTTTTCAGCATGTGAAAGGTAGTCAGTGAGAGATGCATTGGTCATTTCAGTGGAAATTGAATTGCTGTATTCTGGTTGCCAAAGTTTTGTTGAGGATTTTTATATCTATGTTCATCAGCAATATTAACCTATAGTTCTCCTTTTTTGTACTGTCCTTGTCAGGCTTTGGTATCAGAGTGATGTTGGCCTCATAGAATGTGTTAGGAAGTGTTCCATCTTCCCTAATTTTGGGGAATGGCTTGAGAAGGATGGGTATTAAATCCTCTCTGAAAGTTTGGTAGAATTCCCCAGGGAAGCTGTCTGGTCCTCGGGTTTTATTCTTTGGGATGCTTTTGATGGCTGTTTCAATCTCTTTCCTTGTGATTGGTCTATTCAGATTGTCTGTTTCTTCTTGATTCAGCTTTGGGAGGTTGTAAGAGTCTAAGAATTTATCCATTTCCTCTAGATCATCCATTTTGTTGGCATATCTTTTTTGTAGTATTCTCATAGAAGCCATTGTATTTCTGTGGAGTCTGTTGTTATTTCTCCTCTTTCATTTCTGATTTTGTTTATTTGAGCTTTCTCTCTTTTTTTTCTTTGTAAGTCTGGCTAGGGATTTGTCAATTTTATTTATCTTCTCAAAGAACCAGCTCTTTGTTTCATTGATCCTTTCTACTGCCTTTTTTGTTTCAATAGCATTTATTTCTGCTCACATTTTAATTATTTCTCTCCTGCTGACTTTGGGCTTTGTTTGTTCTTCTTTCTCTAATTCAGCTAGGTGTAGTTTGAGATTGCTTATCTGGGATTTTTCTTGTTTGTTAAGATGTGCCTGTATTGCGATGAATTTTCCCTCTTAATACAGCTTTTGCTGTATCTCGTATGAGTTGGTATGGCATGCTATCATTTTCATTTGTCTCCAGATATTTTTTGGTTTCTCCTTTAATTTCTTGAATGATCCATTGCTTGTTCAATAGCATATTGTTTAGTCTCCACATCCTTGTGCCTTTCTCAGCTTTTTTCTTGTAATTAATTTCTAGCTTTATAGCATTGTGATTGAAAAAGATGCTTGTTATTATTTCAATCTTCTTAAATTTATTGAGGCTTGTCTTGTTTTCCAACATATGGTCTATCCTTGAGAATGTTCTGTGCGCACTTGAGAAGACTATGTATTCTGCTGTTTTTGGATAGAGTGTTCTATATCTGTCTATTAAGTCCAACTGATTTAGCTTTTGATTTAATTCCAGTGTTTCTTTGTTGATTTTCTGTCTAGATGATCTGTCCATTGATGTGAGTGGAGTGTTGAGGTCCCCTACTGTTATTGTGTTATTATTAATATCTTCTTTTAGATTTGTTAATAGTTGCTTTATGAACTTTGGTGCTCCTGTGTTGGGTGCAGAGATATTTATAAGTGTTATTTCTTCTTGATGGAGTGTCCCTTTGATCAGTATATACTGCCCCTCTTTGTCTCTCTTTGCCTGCCTTATCTCGAAGTCTACTTTGTCTGACATAAGAATTGAGACACCTGCTTTCTTTTGTCGGCCATTAGCTTGGAGTATCGTCTTCCACCCCTTCACTCTGAGCCTGTGTTGTCATTGGAGCTGAGATGTGTTTCCTCGAGGCAGCATATTGTTGGGTCTTGTTCTTTAATCCATCTTGACACTCTGTCTTTTTATTGGAGAATTCGATCAGTTTACGTTTAGGGTGATTATTGCTGTATGAGGGCTGAATGCTATGATTTTTATCGTTCGTTTTCCAGTTTTCCTGCATTTCCTTTGTTTCTTGTCCTTTGTTTTGGTCTACCCATTGAATTGCATAGTTTTTATCATGTGTTTCTTTGTTTTCTCCTTATTTACTATTTGTGTCTCTGTTCAGCTTTTCTGTTTAGTGGTTATGCTGAGGTTTGTATTCAGAATCTCAAGTATAAGATAGTCCCTTTTCTGATGTCTCTTATTTCCTTGGTCTAAACCAATTCAGTCCCTTTCCTCCTCCTCTCCTAAGTTGTTTTTCTCATATCTTATTCCATCTTGTGTTGTGAGTTCGTGGTTAAAATGACAGGATTATCTTTGTTTTTGGTGTTTTCCTTCCATTTAGCTTAAGGCTATACTTGAGTATTTGCTATCCTATTCTGATTCTGTCTCCCTATTTATCTCCTTACTCTATGTTTTGTGACTCCTTTCTCCCCTCCCCTTTATTTTTTTCAGGTATGAGGGCCTTCTTGTGGATTTCTGTGGGGGGGGGAGGGGAGCGTCTCGTGGCTATGAAGTCCCTTAGCTTTTGTTTGTGTGAGAAACGTTTAATTTCTCCCTCATATCTGAAGGATATTTTTGCTGGATAGAGTATTCTTCCCTGAAGATTCTTGTCTTTTAAAGATTTGAATATGTCATTCCATTCTCTCCTAGCCTGTAAGGTTTCTGCATAGAAATCCACTGAAAGTCTGATAGAGGTTTCTTTGTAGGTTATTTTCTTCTGCCTTGCTGCCCTTAGTATTCTTTCTTTGTCCTTCATTTTTACCAGTTTCACTACTATATGCCTTGCGGTAGGTCTTTTAACATTGACAAATCTAGGAGATGTGGAAGCCTCTTCCACACAGATTTCCCTCTCTTTCCCTAGCTTTGGGAAGTTCTCTGCTATTATGTCTTTGAACACGCTTTCTGCTCCATTCTCCTTCTCTTCTCCTTCTGGGATACCTATAATTCTTATGTTGCATTTCCTCATTGAATCAGTATTTCTTGGAGACTTTCTTCTTTTCTTTTTAGTCTTAGTTCTCTCTCCTCCTCTGTCTGGAGCATTTCAACATGTCTATCTTCGATTGTGCTGATACGCTCCTCTATGTTGTCCATTCGAGTGTTCAGGGAATCCATATTTTGCTTTATCTCTTCCATTGTGTCTTTCATCTCTAATATTTCTGATTGAGTCTTCTTTATAGTTTCAATCTCTTTTCTGAAGTAGCTCCTGAACTCGTTGAATTGTTTTTCTACATTCTCTTTTACCTCGTTGAGCTTTTTGATGATAGCTATTTTGAATTCATTGTCATTTAGCTTACATATTTCTGTGTCCTCAGGACTGAGTTCTGAGTGTCGTTTCCTCTCTGGTCTGGAGATTTGATGTAGGGTCTGATGTTGGAAGGTGGATCTTAGGCATTCTATTATTCGGTTGCAGTTACTGCCTATCGCCACTGGGTGGGGGTCAAGAGCCACATATTCTGAGCTCTCCTCTGTCAGTCGAGATCGCAGGCAGTGGAGGGGTGCGGGGCAGGTGGGGGGAGGGAACTTTTTCCTGTGTGCACTCCGGAATTTCTATCAGCTCTTGCTTTGTGGTCTCCTAGGCTGTTGGCTTGATGAGGTCATGCACCGCAAAAGCTTTCGCCCCGTTAGAGGGCTTCCCTTAGGCTGCAAGGGCCCTAGGGAGTCCTTGGTGATCCTGAGAATGCACGTCCCCTCCCGCGTTCCTTCCCTCATGGATCCTCAGGGATCGCCTTTAGGGGAGGGAGCAAAGTTCTCTCTTACCCCATTCCAGCTCCTCCAGAGGGGGCTCCAGCCTCTCTGCCCTCCGTCATGTGGCTGCGTGCCTCTCCGAGGTTTTTGCATTGTGTTAAGGCGTCCTCTTTTGGAGTATGGTTGCCCCTTTTTGTTGTATGTTGGAGGGGAGAGAGTCCCAGGCAAGTTCTTTCAGCTGTGATGCTGACGTCACTCTCTCTATGCTGATTTTTTAAGGAGCCACCGTGTTTATCTCCATAGCAGCTGTGCTGTTTTACCTCCCACAACAGTGCACAAGGTGCACAATTTATCCACATCCTTTCCAACATTTGCTATTTTGTGTTTTTAAGAGTAGCCACGTAATGGGTGTAAGATGTCCTTTCATTGTGCTTTTGATTTGCATTTCCCTAATAATTAGTGATATTGAGCATCTTTTCATATACTTGCTGGCCGTTGGTATATCTTCTTTGGAGAAATCTTGATTCAAATTCTTTGCCCAGTGTTTAATTGGGTTTTTGTTGTTGAGTTATAGGAGTTCTTTATATATTCTGGCTATTAATCCCTTATCAGGTATATGATTTGCAAATATTTTTTCCCATTCCTTAGATTGCCTTTTCACTCTGTTGATGATGCCATTTGATGAACAAAAGTTTTAAATTTGATATAGTACAATTTATCTATTTTTACTTTTGTTGCCCAGGCTTTTGGTCTCATATCCAAGAAATTATTGCCAAATCCAACATCACAAAGCTTTTCTCTTATGTTTTGTTCTAACAGCTTTATAGTTTTAGGTCTTATGTTTAGATCTTTGATGCATTTTGAGTTAATTTTTGTATATGGTGTAAGGTAAAGGTACCAATTCAGTCTTTTGCATGTGGATGTCCAGTTTCCCCAGCACCATTTGTTGCAAAGAGTATTCTTTCCTCCGTTGAATGGTCTTATCACTCTCATAACAAATCAATTGACCACAAATGTGAGGATTTATTTCCGTTCTGTTCCATTGGTCTATAAATCTGTCTTCATGCTATAACCACACTCTTTTTTTTTAATCTTTTTTTTTCCTTTTTGTCCCCAAAGCCCCCTGGTACATAGTTGTGTATTTTTAGTTGTGAGTCCTTCTAGTTGTGGCATGTGGGATGCCGCCTTAGCATGACTTGATGAGCAGTGCCATGTCCGCACCCAGGATTCGAACTGGTGAAACCCTGGACCGCCAAAGCAGAGTGTGTGAGCTTAACCACTCAGCCACGGGGCCGGCCCCAAACCACACTGTTTTGATTCCTATAGCTTTGTATTAAGTTTTGAAATCAGGAAGTGTGAATCCTCCGAATTTGCTCTACTTTTTTAAGATTGTTTTGGCTATTCAGGGCCCATTGAGGTTCCGTATGAATTTTAGGATGGATTTTCCTATTTCTGTAAAAAATCCATGGGATTTTGATAGGGATTACATTAAATTTGTAGATCTCTTTTGGTAGCATTGACATCCTAACAGTATATTCCACTCCATGAGCAAAGAATGTCTTTCCACTTATTTAGGTCTTCTTAATTTCTTGCAGCAAGATTTTGTATTTTTCAGTATGCAATTCTTTTTTCCCTTAGTTGTTTATCCTTAAGTACTGTATTATTTTTGATGCTGTTGTAAATGAAATCATTTTCCTAATTTCCTTTTCGGATTGCTCATTGTTAGTGCATAGAGATACAAGTGATTTCTGTTTGTTGATTTTGTACCCTGTAGCTTTCCTGAACTTGTTCATTAGTTCTGAGGTTTTATGGAATCTTTAGGATTTTCTACATAAAGCATCATCTTATCTGTAAACAGAGATAATTTTTCTCCTTCCTTTCCAATTTGGATACTTTTTATTTCTTTTGCATAATTGCTCTAACTAGGGCTTCCAAACTTTGTTGAGTAGAAGTGGCAAAAGTTGGCATCCTTTCCTTATTCCTGTTCTTAGAAGAAAAGCTTTCAGTCTTTCACCCTTGAACGTGGCATTAGCTGTGGTGTACGTATAGTAGGATATGTAGTATGTATAGTATGATGTAGCTTTCCATATGTGGCCTTTATTACACTGAGGAAGTTCCCTTCTATCCCTAGTTTGTTTTGTGTTTTTATCATGAAATAGTGTTGAATTTTGTCAAATGCTTTTTTTGCATCAGTTGAAATGATCATTTTTTTCCCATCATGCTGTTAACGTGGTGTGCATTTGTTGATTGATTTTTGTATGTTGAGCCATCCTTGCATTCAGGAATAAATCCCGCTTGGTCATGGTTTATAATCCTTTTAATATGCTGCTGAATTCAGTTTGCTCGTGCTTTGGTAAGGATATTTGCATCAATATTCTTAAGGGATATTGGTCCATAGTTTTCTTTCTGGCTTTGGTATCAGGGTTATGCTGGCTTTATAGAATGAATTAGGAAGTATGCCCTTCTCTTCAATTTTTGTTAACAGTCTGATGAAGATTGATGTTAATTCTTCTTTGAATATTTGGTGAGATAACCAGCGAAGCTGTCTGGTCCTGGCCTGTCTTTGTTGGAGGTTCTTGATTATGGATTTAATCTCCTTACTAGTTAGAGGTCTGCTCAGCTTTTCTGTTTCTTCATAGGTCTGTTTTGGTAGGTTGTGTGTTCTGAGGAATTTGTCCGTTTCATCTGGGTTATTTGATTTGTTGGTGTATAATTGTTCACAATATTCTTTTATTCTCTTTTTATTTTAAAATATTAACAAGGAAAAGGCATGCTAAGCACAAGTGAGTAGGTTTTGTTTTCTTTTTTACGTTTTTCAAGTTTCTTTTTAAGCAACTGAATGTTAAAATTAGGGTAGCTAAAAATATTCCTTTGTTTTTCTTCTCTTGTTTCAGCTTTGTTGAGGTATAACTGACATATAATTCTGTAAGATATTTGGAGTGTACATTGTGGTGATTTGATGTACATGTGCATTGTGAAAAGGTTTCCACCATCTAGTTAATTAACCCGCCCATCACCTCACATATTGATGCTCCCGTGCATGTGTGGCTGTCTGGGTTGGCCGGACTTTGTGTTGTGTTTCATGGATTCACACCCACTCGCTTGCAGCCATCACAGTCCACAGATCCGCAGATTTCCTGAGACTGAAATACTCCCCATGGGCAGCTGGCAGAGGACTGCTGCCGACAGCCAAAGCGGTCCCAAGGCTTGCAGAGTGGCAGGGCCCCGCTGGAAAAGAGAGAGCTGGACCTCTCCATAGCCCTGTTCCCTGAGGGTGGCGCCTGAGCCTCTGCTTGCGGTGGGGCACCCCCCTCCCCGATTCTAACCCCCGAAGCACAGCGCGGGGGCCGCTTGGGTCGGCCAGGCCTCGCGGAGCCTGCAGTTGGTCTCTTCTTTTTGTTCTTAAAGCGGTAGTGACGGCTCCCGGTGAGCCGTTGTGCACTGCCTCCCAGGGAAAGAGCGACCGTGTGAACAGCAAATGATGGCAGAAAATCCAGGAACTTCACCATGGCGTCTCCTCAAGGAATCTCAGAGCCGGGTCAGCCCTTTTAGAGACCTCCAGCGAGGGAGGCAAGGCGTTCTGTTTATTTTAACAAAGCTGTCAGCTATTCCTTCCCTTGAAAGAGTGTCTGTAACATGAGAGGTGACGAGTGAGCGTGGAGCACTGCAGCTGACCTCTGCGGGCGGACGATGCCGGCCCCTCCAGGGATGGAGACAGCCCAGTGGAGAATGTGGCCCAGGCCTCGGTGCAGCTGGGGACATTTGCACGGCCGCGGGCCAGGCTGGGCGGGCCACCTCCCACACTGTGGAGCGGACACTGCACAGTTAGGAGACTGGGGGAACACCCGTCTCATGAGAGTGGGTCGTAAAATGCCAGGAATAGACCTAGCCACAGTATTCTCGGCTTGTTTTCTGGACAGAGCTCAGATTCCGACCTGGACACTGACAACCCCGCTAGAGGCCTTCTCCGTTGAGCCCTGTGTCTGCTTGTTCTCCCCAGGAGTTCCTGTTGGGTGGGAGCTTGGCCCGAGATCCGTGTTGGATCCATCCATCCCCTTCTTCCCTCTTCTGTCGACTCTGTCCTTTTCTCCTGGTTTGGAAGGACGCCCTGAGTTGGCTTTCTGCTCCCTCGCTGTTTGCTGACTTGCTGCAGCGGCCTGTCTGCTGCTTGCTGCCACTGCCCTCGTCTCCTGTAAATCTCTACGGGCTCCCCATCATTTATGATGCTCCTTTTCATTGTGGTCTGTTCCCCGTTCATTAGTTCAACAGTCTTTAACCTTTTGAGGACACGCATCAGCCATTCCCTAATACGTGTGCTAATAAATGCACAAATATTGAACTAAATTAAAAAAAACTAAAACGCAATTCAGTGGAAGGCAGCTCTCCTGGGTCCTCTGAGGGGACACTGGAGCACTGCAGGGGCAGTGGGGGAAGGTGTGTGCACGCTGGGTGCTTCTGTTTGGGGCCCTTGGCCTGGCCACCCACGCCTGTCACAGAGAGACCTCAGTGTAGATCAGAGGCTGCAGCCACTTGCAGGCCATGGTGTCAGAGATAGGCCTGACCTCTTGGTGGGGGGCATCCTTGCCCAGTGTTCAGGACAGTAGTGGGGTCTGCCCAGGATGCTGACCCTCACCAGGAGCCATGATGACTGAGGAGTCATCCTCCCCTCCCCCACTCGCAGACCTGCCCGACTTCAGGCCGCCCACTGCCCACTGTCCAGCAGGGCGAGTGATGCTGGCTTCCTGGTGAGCTCAGCAACCGCCACACAGTGTCGATGGGCGTGTGTGTACCTGTGGGAATGTGGGGGATGTGTGTGCCTTTGGGTGCGTCTGTGAGTCCCTGTGGGTGGGTGTATGTATGCATATGTGTGCATGACAGTGTGGGTGGCTGCATGTGTGTGCCTGCGGGTGAGTTTTAGGAGATCCCCAAACTGTCAGCACACCTTCTGCAGGGTCCCTGCCTCCTTGTGGCAGGGGCTGGACACAGACTCTCCCAGTAGGCTCTCATGGTGTGGGGGTGGGTGGGGGGAGCCAGATGAGGACGCCGCAGGGCCTAAAGTCTGCACTGGGTCGGGTGGGATAGAGCCCCCTGCCCGTTCCCACTGGGTTGTTTGCATATTAAAGGCGGGACTTTGCTGGAGGTTGCTGGTGTCTGGACCTGTTGCCATGGGCACTCTGGAGCTTCAGGAACAGCAGCTGGCTCTCAGGCAGGGAAGGGGGTTGGGAGCAGCAAGGCTTGTGTCCAGCTCAGCTTCTGGGAGGGAAGGGGTTCCCTGGGGGCCCCGGGAAGATCCAGAGCTTGCCAAAGACCACGCGGGACCCTGGGCAAGGGCAGACCAGAGGGGACCTGGCCCTTTGAGGCAGAGGGCCAGGAGTGGGGCTGAAGAGCCTGGAACCTCCCTCCTCAGGGCATGCCCCGTTCCCTCACACTCACCCGCTTCTGATCCATTCAGACCCGGGTGGCCATGGCCACTGCAACAGCCTCGCCACAGCACGGTGCCTCTTCCCACAGCAGGAAGACTTGACACCTGCGCTGGTTGTTGGCCCTGGCCCCTCAGGCAGGGCCTGGTGGGGTCTCCCTGCTTGGGTCCCCGGTGTTGTTCCCTGATGAGAGAATGAATGACCAGTTTCCCCATACGTCTCACTCTTCCCAGAGAACTTCAGGCATCCAGCTGAGTCCCAGGCCTGTCTCCCTAGTTGGCAAGGACCCAGGCTGGGCTTTGTTGGGACACCCCGCCCCCTGCCACTTTGGCCCTGCTGTCCCCTCCCTGCCAGGGCTGTGGGGAGGATTAACCGGTACTGCTGATGATGGTCCCAGGACATGCCTGGTGCCTGCAAGTGTCAGCAGCTAGCAGGAAGGCCCACGGGAAAGCAGGCGGGGAGGGTGAGGTGGGGGCCCTCATGGGGGTGCATGGGGCACTTGCTGACTCGGAGGGGTACTGCTGTGCCAAGGCGGCCCCTGAACCCTCCCTGGGACCTGTGTGAATCTGCCCACAAAGGGACAAATCCCCCCTGGGGCCAGCGCTGCTTCATGCTGCAGCCTGGGGGCCGTGACCCCACCCCAGGGGCTTAGTTAGCAAAGCTGCGGTGGGTCAGGCTGAGGTCACTTGGGGAGGGCCATGCAGGCAGAGCGCCCAGCATGTGGGGCCCTGCCAAGTGCCTGGTCAGCAGCAGTCAGCAGTTCAGGGACCCACTGTCTAGGGTGGGCAGGGACTCCAGGCCTGAGGCCACCTCCAGCGCTGGGGACCTGCTGGGGTGAGCCTCCCTGGCTGTGGGGCTAGGACACAGACAGGGTGGCCACGCTGGGTGCGGGGGGCACTCTGTGCTGGGTCCTGTCACCATGGCTCGGACTGACACTGTCCTCAGGGTCCCGTCACCCCAACCCTGGGGCGAACCAGGCCACTTCGCCCTTGTCCAGGCCAGGCCTGCCCTGAGGTTGTGGCTGCAGCAGGGCTGACCCAGCTCCTCAGCTGAGCCAGCCGCGTCCTGCCCAGGGTGGACAGGTGATGGCAGGGCCCCTGCAGCAGGAGAAGCCAGAGAAGGGAGAGACAGTGAGCTGGGGCGTGCACAGCCCCCTAGCTGGCCTGACGCCGGACCTCCTGCCATTTGCCCTGCCAGCCCCACGAGGACTGGACTGTCCAATCCCCTGGGCCCTGAGCTTGTTCCCGTTAGATGGGAGTTTCCCTGCTGCCAATGCCTTTTCCACTCCTCCATTCCACCTCTCCAGGCAGAGTGTGTTCCTTGTCAAAACCATAAGGAAGATGGTAGGAAAACCCCCAACCCCCAGCAGAGAGCCATTGCTCGGGTCTTGGGCTCCTCCCAGGGACCCTTCTGTGGGCAGCTAGGGCAGGGGGTGCGGAAGTGGGGATGTGTCCCAGCCTCTAACCACCAGGCTCTCCTACCAAGGAGGGTGATGGGCAGGGGGGCCCTGCCTTGCCCCCCAGAGGCTTATTGGCCACAGGCTTCCAGGGGCTGCACCCCCGCCACCCCTCAAAGGGGCTTTGTACCACCACAAAGAGGCTCTGTCCCTCCCGGAGAAGCCTGGGTGTTGCCATGGTGATGGGGGGGTCCACTGCTGGAGTGGGGAAAGGGCATTCCAGGCAGAGGGCACTGATGTCCTCAGGCTGCAGCCCTCAGCCTGGCTAGACAGCTGCCCTGGCTGTGCCTCGGGGGGGGGGGGCCATCAGGGCATCTCTTGATCCCTTGGCCCTTTGGTAGGGGCTGGGCTCCCAGGCCCTGGTGCTGGTCGGATCTGTCTGGATTTGGCCCCAGCCTGGCTGTGAGCCACAGGCCCCTCCTCTTCAATGCCTGGGTCCCAGAGTGCAGTCAGTTGTGGCTGGGCCCTCATAATTGTCCCCCACTGCTTCTCTGCTCTCCCTGAGATGGGGTGGAGGGTAAGCAGGACTGGGGGGTGGGGCACTGAGGGAACCACACAGGCCACCTTGCAGGCCAGTTGTCTGGTGGAGGAGGTGATGGAGGCAGCGAGCCAGCCAACCCCACACCGTGGGATGCCTGTGGCTCAAACCCTCCCTTACCCCCCCAGGCTCCCCTCTCATGGTCAGGGATGGGGTGGGTGGGCTTTCCATGCAGGCAGAGAGGGCACTGTGACTGCCAGGCCCCAGCCACCCTTGCCTGGAGCTCCATGGCTTCCCAACCCTGCAGCTTTGAGCCCTTGGGGTTCCCCTGGGCTGGCTGCCACAGGAACGCTGGAGGAGGTGGGTCCTTGCTGCCTGTACCCCACCCTCAGAGCCTGCAGGGCATGGGCCTCGGGCTGCAGCTGCTGCTGGAATCTGGGTCAGGTGCAGGAGGGGAGTTAGGGGGCTGCTCTGAATCCTATCCCCATCCCATGAGTCCTCACAGAGAGGCGGTCCCAGGGAACCAAGGAGATTTGGAGGGTGCCACAGTTGGCACAGGCAGCATGTGTCTCCGACCTGCCCCAGTGGGATTCTCAGACTGAGACCCTTTGGGAGGCCCTGGTGCTGGCTCCTTGTGGCTCATGTTGCCTGCCAAGTGGGCAGCAGCTGAGATGCTCACTTGCCCCACCTGCCCGCCCGCCAGGGTAAGGCCTGCTTGTGCCACGTCCAGCCTGCGGTCACCTGGCCCCTCCCCAGACCTGGCTCTGGCCCTGGCCTCTGAGCTCCCCAAGCCCGCAGAAATGTCCCTACCTTGACCTGACCTTGAGCCTCCTACATCAGCCCCCTCACAGCCCCTAGTCCTCCTGGACCTCCTGCCCAGTGGCCCTGCCCTGGGGCTGACCAGCGCTGCCTTGGACCTGGCCTGCCCTTGGCCTGGGGCACCCCATTTGCACAGGGCAAGAACCCCTTGGGAAGAACACCCCAGACTGTTCTCCCTGCACATGGGCGTCATGCTCTGCATAATCGTTGGCTGTGTGCTGCTGGGTGTCCACGTGGACAGCCTGGGGGCAAGAAGAGGTCACTGGGGGGCCCTCTCCACCCCCCGCCCTCCATGGTGTCTGGTCCAGTGCGGCGGGCTCCCTCTTTGCGGGGGATATGTGATTTTCAGGCTGAATCCGTTATGGCTCCCCCAGCTCCCTGAAAAGCCTGCTGCCTCCCTCCCTCCCTCCCGCAGCCGTCGGCGCCACGCAGGCCCCAGGAGCTGAATTCCCCGGCCTCCTCGCTCACTTGCCCGCCTGCTGGGATGTCTGCTTTCCGCCTCTGACTTACGTTCTGATTGTGGCAGGAGCTGCTGCTCCCCCTCAAACGCTGGTGCCTGCAGCATGTGGGCTGGAGCTGCCCGAGGCCGGCCCTCCACCCAGAGTGCCACGCCGCCTGAGATGCACCCTTGCTGTCTTTTTTCCATGCACATGTGTGCACACAGGATCATTTCCACACTCGTTGCTTTGCACCTTGTCTCTGTGGCCACATCACTTGTTTATGACCTTGACCCACTTTGAGTTGGGATTTTGGATTTTCCTATTGATTTGTAAGAGCACCTTATAGATGAGGGTGCTGTTTCACTGCTGGATGTTACAAAGACTTGACCCCACTGTGTTCATTGCCTTTCATTGTCTTTATGTCTTTTTCTCCTACTTTCTGTTACAGAGAATCACAAATGCACAAAAACAGGGAGACTAATGTGACGTGTCCCCATGTGCCCCTCACCAGCTTCTGCCCTGATGAAGTCACAGTTCAGAAGTAAAGTCATTGCCCAGCTTTCGTCCAAAACACTTGCTGCATGTGCTGCTCTAAATAGTGTCGCTTTAAGAAAATAAGGGGAGCGTAACCGCGGCATGTGGTGCTGCTCTGGATGTGCAGGAAGGCCTCCCCCTCCCGGGGTGAGCAGGCCCTCCTCCCCTCAGCAGCCTCCTCCACCCGGGTACCCCAGAGCCCGCAGTGACTGCAAGTGCCCCTCTGGTTCTAGCAGGACGGACGGACGTGGACTCCACCCTGTGTGAACCCCACACCCCAGGCCTCCTGCTGCAGCCCTGTCCCCGGCCTCAGCATGGTGCCTGTCCTTGTGGGCTCGCCCAGAAGCTATCCCCGAGGTTGTGGGCACCCTCTGACCACTGGAAGGGCGACAGGGTAAAGATGGGCCCCATGGGGCCTTGCCAGTGGGGTAGGAAGCGCGTCTCCATGCTGGCAGCGCCTGGGGGGACATGACCCCCTCATAGGCCAAGAGGCGCTTTGGCACTGCTGGGCCTGGGTTCTGCTCCTGCTGGCACCATTCCCTCCCCATCTGGATGGGCAGGAGCCAGCGCTGTGGAAGGAAGCTCATCCAGTGGCCAGTTCCCTCTCTCCCCTCATGGGGGACAGGGGCAGTGGGCAGTGTGCCCACAGATGGTCATTGAGGGGTTAGGAATGGAGCCCAGGCCTCCCCCTGCCGGCCTGACCCTTAGGAAATTCCTCTGATTCCTCAGATTGGACTCAGGCCCCATCATTTGATTTTCTGGAGCAGGGTTTGGCTGGTCTCCTGAAGAGGAATGTCTGGGTCAGCAGGAAGACGTCAGATGTGGGGTTAGGTTTCTGGGGAAGGATTGGCGTCTCCCCCTGGGTCCTCTGATGGTGCCTTCACTTTCCTGATGGAGCGAGTACTAGCCACACTTGTGTCCAGAGGGTCCAGGGCCCGAGACTCGCTCCTCTTGGTATTGTTGCAGAGCCTCGTTCTCTCACGTACCCGCCTGTTCATCCACCCAACTGTGCATTCACTCGTTCTTCCCGCCAGCCTCCCATTCTTCCACCCACCTGTGTACCCATACACCTGCCCATCCATTCACCCCATCCTCTCTTACAACCACCTGCTCCCCCTCCTGTCCATACATCTGTTCACTCATTCATCCGTTTCCCCTTCCATCCAGCTGCCTATCCTTCCATCCCTCCATCCACCCATCAGTTCACCCACCTTGGGTCACTCCTGGGGTGCCCGGGCCTGGACAGGCTTTCCTTAGGTCGACCATGTCCACTCCTGCCCCAGGACGGGCAAGGCTGTCTCGGGCCGGCATGTTCATTCACCTCTTCTTGCTAAATCGACTCCACGGGTGGGCAGGCGGGCATGTGGGGCACAATGCTGCCCCTACCCAGGAGTTGCAAAGCCGGTGGCTGGGGTCTGGATTGGGGTTGTGAGGGGTCTGCCTGGCAGGCAGTGTGGGGCCCTTCTCAGGTGAACAGAGGCTGTGATGGCATCAGCCAGAGGGGAGATGGTCAGCCAAGGTCTCGCAGAATGGCGCTTCTCTGCCTGCCCCAGGCCCTCGGGGCCACAGCGGAAGCGAGTCTGGTGCTCACCCCTACCCAGGATTGGGGCCCCATCCCAAGGCCCAGCTGGGGAAAATGTCTTTGAAGTCTGTGGTTGATCTTAAAAATTCATGTACATTTTGCCTTCCATGTCATCACATATTTATTGTTTTAATATAAAAATAACCTTTTGAGTTGCCATCAGAAAAGCTGCTCTCTGGGGTGCTGGCCTGGGGCGCCTACGCCTGCACATGCTACTGTACATGGGCCCTGCATCTTGGACTGGAGGGGCCACCATGTCAGGGGAGTGGGTCCGGGTATTCCCTGCCTCCTAGATGCCCCTGGCCAGCAGCCGGCCTCCCATGCACCCCATGGCTGGCCTCGAGGCCGCCAAAGTGACAAGGCTGCAGCCAGAAGGGCTCGGCACCCCAACCCACAGGCAGACAGAGGGGTGCACCCTCAGGCTGGGACACAGGGCATGGGCACCAGACTCAGGGCCTCTGCTCTCCTGTGGGCGCTGTGGGGTTCTCCACCCCTGGGCTGGCTGTCGTGTGAGGGTGTCTCCTGGGGGACGCACAGTTATTTAGCTCCAGCTGAGAGAACTGGACAAGGGGAAGGTCATTGTGGGTTTGGCCACCTTCTTGGTGTAGCCTCAGGATTCTGGGCCCCTGGCCAACCCCTAGCCAGAGCAAATGGACCCCCTTTGAGGGGATGGGGCTCCTTGGACCTCAGAGCTGAGGTATGCTGGAGGGCTCAGGGCAAGGAAGCTGGAGGCTGGGGCTGCGTGCCCATTACTGTGGATGCGCCATGCTCTTTGTCCTTTATTCCCTGCTGGCCAGAGGATGCGGTCTGCACTTCCCCCTGCCTCCCGCCCTGCAACAGCCACCACCTCTTCCAGCAGGAGTTCGGTTCGTTCTTCCAGCTATGCTGACCTCACTGCCCCTCTGCTAGGTCATGCTGGCACCGTTTTATTTGTGTGAGAGGGGCTGGAAAATGAAGCACAGCTTCTGGGACCTACGTTGGTCTCTTACTCTCGCTGGGCCTTGGTTTCCCCAGCTGTCACAGTGGGCTGGGTTCTGCAGTGTCCTTTCACCTTGAAGTACACCCATACCCCCCAACCGTGTCCCTGGCCCAGCCAGCACTGGTGTGGCCAAACCCAGCACTGACCCTTCCTCTCCAGGGTTATGTTTTTGCAGCCAGCTCCACCTAGGCCAGTGAGCAGCAGAGCTGGCCGTTTGGGGCTGCTGCCTGCTGTGCTGTGTCTCTAAGCCCAGGCCCCACATTGGTGCAGGGGGAGGGGGCTAGTCAGCCTCAGTGGGCTGGCATGCATCAGGCCAGGAGGAGGCCCTGAGCAGCACTAGGCAGTGTGGCTGCATGGCCTGCACCCCACGCACCGCCGTATGCCTGGTCTGAGCTCCACAGACTTCTGTTGCTTTTTGCCCATGAAAAACAAACGTGCTGGGCAGCCAGGGGGAAGTGGTCAGGAAGGCACTGGCTTGTTGCTGCAGCTGCGGAGTCTTTGCCACCTCCACCTGCTCCCCTGGGGCCTGCAGGGGCAGTGCTGACCCACCCCTCATGCTTGGCTTTGGACGCCCGGGCCTCTGCCCTCAGTCTCCCTCCCGATTGGGCATCAGATACACAACCCGTTTACAGGCACAGAATCTCAACCAGACTATGCTCGGTTTTCACTCTGCCATATGCGCAGACGCTACCCTTGCTCCCAGCCAGCGTGGCTGTGATTGGAGGCCGGATGCTGGTCTGCAGGCCAGTGTCACCCCTGCACCTCCCTAGGTGTCCAGGACACCTGATGACTGTGGCGGAGCTTCTCATTTCCTGCCTATAGGCGCACCAGCTCTGCCACACCAGCTGTGTGGCTACAGACAGGTCCCCCACCCTCTCTGTGCCCCAGCGGTCACCTCAGTGAAATGGGCTTGGGTTGGCCCATGAGATGGTGGGGAGGTGAACTGCGCTGTGGGCAGCAGAGAGCCTAGGAGGTCTGTGAGCTGGACATGTCAGCTCCTCCTGCCCCGCCCTGCCTGGCGGGCTCTGGGCGCCCGTGGCCCTTGGCTCTGCTGGGCCTGGCAGGGAGCAGGGGAGCCTGAGTCAGAGCCCATACCCCACAGGGAGGGAGCGGGTCGCTTCCGGCCAGGCTCGGATTAATGGCTTTTAATTTAGAATTTAATCAATGCAACATCTCTCTGGAGAGCTGGATGTTCCGGTCTGGGAGTGAGTCGTATGATGTAAGAGTGGGGTGGACAGGGGGCCTGTGATGGCCTCTCCAGGCCTCTGCTCTAGCCCCACCCTGATCTTGCTCTGCTTTACCTGCAGCCAGCGAGCATTCTGGTCATGGAGGACTGCAACATGCACTCGGCCGCCAGCATCCTGGCCTCAGTGAAGGAGCAGGAGGCCCGCTTCGAGCGGCTGACTCGGGCACTGGAGCAGGAGCGGCGCCATGTTGCTCTGCAGCTGGAACGTGCCCAGCAGCCTGGTGTGGGCAGTGGTGGTGTGGGCAGTGGGCAGCCTCTGTCGATGGCCTGGCAACAGCTGGTCCTGCAGGTAACAGCCCAGTGACTCAGGAAGCATGAAAATAGCTAAGTGGGGAAACAATCAAGGGGCCCTGGTGGACCACAAGCCAGCATGCAATGGCTTATAGCAAGACCTCTTAGGGCCTCTGGGGAGGGGAGAAAAATGAGATCCTGAGGGGGCTAGAAGTCTCACTTGGGTGTGCAGAGCACCAGGTGATGAATGGGTAGGACACAGCCCAACCAACCCTCAGAATAGCACTCTCCACTCAAGTGAGTCGTCAGGGCCCAGGCAGCTACAAGGTCTGTTCTGGGCAGCTCAGCGGTCAGCCTGGTGACACTGAGGGTTTTGCCAGCCCTGGAGTCTCCCTGCCATGGTGTTTTCCTCCATTGCATGCATCAGTGAGTCAGCCCCAGGGGAAGGCTCAAGAAAGGCCCTGGGCCCTGCCTGCAGCTCAGAGGGGAGCCTGGGAGCCTCTGGGCCTGGCCGTTGGACTCGGGCTGGGCTCAGGCCCCTGCTCAGGCCCAGGAGGTGTGGAGCCCTGTCTGCTCTGGGGCCAGAGCCTGAGAACTCCAAAGTAGGGGGTGTACGCTACAGTCAGACTGCCTGGACTCCCCCAGCCCACCACTGTGCCCGGTGCCTAACCTGCAGATGGGGCAGCAAGAGCCCCTGGTGCACAGGTGGTGGGGGCAGCACAGGAAATGCAGGGCGCCTGGAGTTTGGTGTGATCATTGTGCTTCCTGTTCTTGACTGAGGTGCAGGGCAGAGGTCAGGCAGGGCGGAGCTCTCCTAGGAGGTGCGGGAAGGGGAGGGCCCCTGGGTGGAAGCCCACCGTGCAGCCTCCCCCTGTTGCCCCTGCTCACCACTGGGCTCAGAGGCCTGAGGGGCTCCTCAGCCTGACCGCACAGGGCCCTCTTCGCAGGCTCCTCAGTTTCCCTGGCTCAGCTCCCTGAGCAGGGGCAGCATCATTGCCCTCCTAAACCTAGCAGCCAGCCCTTGTCCTGATGTGTCCCCCAGCACATGCACACCCTCCTTCTCTGGTCTACTGGGCCCCAAATCTAGGGAACCAGACAGGCTGCGGATGCGGGCCCCGCACACATGTGCTGGAGGCTCGGGGCAGCCTGGGCCTCTGTGGCTAGAGAGAAAGGAAGCAAGGTGCTGGTCTCAGCTGACACTGGTCCAGGGGGCTAGCCTTGCCTAGCTGGGGTGTGCGGGGCTCAGAAGGAGTGGCTCATGTCAGGCTGGGGGACCTGGAAATTGACTGCCCCCAAGCCTTGATGTCCTCATGTGCCAGTGGGTGATCTCCATACGCAGCCCAACACGGTACACAGTCACAGCCAAAGCCATGTCTCCAGAGAGCCCCAGATGGGCTACATAGCCAGTCCACAGGAGGCTGGGGCTGAGGTGGGGTGGGTCTAGGTGTGGGGCCCACCGCTGCCACCCCCCAACCCCAGGCACAGCAAAGGATGAAGCCTGTACCTCCAAACCTGGAGGGGAGTGGAGCAGCCCAGCTGGGCCACCACTATTGGCAGCCAGTGACCCCGAGGCCGCCCCTCAGGCTCCAGGTGCTCTATCCAGCACTCCCAGGCTGGAAGGGGCTCCAGTCTCCAGCCCAGAGGGCACCACTGAGGGTTGACATGCCTGTGGGAAGATGTTCCAATAGCCAGGTGCTGCTCTGGCCCCCTGAGGGCTGTGGACTGAGGACCTCAGGCCACCACCCTACCGTGCCCACTGCCCCTCCCCACCCAAGGCCCTCTCAGCCTGCCCTGGGTTTTCTTTCTCTCAGGAGGAGATGGTTTTCTCAGGCTGAGGTCTGAGAGGGCATGTGTTCCCAGGGCTGTGGCTGGACTGGCAGGGCTGATGGGGACACTAGGGAGGTGGGGCCACATCCAGCTGGCCAGGCCTGGCAGCCTCAGTGCTGAACCTGAACCTGCTTCCCAGATTCCTCTCAGCAGGAGGTGCCTGGTGACCTACCTGCTGAGCCACCGACTGCCTGGAGCCTGTCCTCGGGGTTGGAGCAGAGGTCTGTGAAACACAGGGGCCAGTGGCCAGGCAGGTAGCTGGGCCCAGGGGGTTGAGAGGCTAGGGTTTACTGCTGCTGTGCCCGCTAGCTGCTCCACAGTCCTGGCCGCCTGCCCTTCATCCTCCAGCAGGAAGAGTCCCCTCCTCCAGACCGCTGGCTGGAGCAGAGCTGGCCCTCACCCAGTGTGTGTGTGTGGGGTGCCTTTAGGGACCTGCCAGCCTCGGGCCAGGCCAAGGTGGGGATGTGACTGGGGCACTAGCAGCTGGTGAACTTTGGGAGAAGACAGACAGCTCGAATTAAGCATCTAGGCCAGGCTCCCTCAGGGCAACGGTCCTGTCCTCCTGCTCCGGCCCCACGGGGCTCTACCTAGGGCTGCCATGGATGGAAGATGCAGGGGGCCAGTGGTCAGGGCAACTTACCCCTGTGCAGGTGGTGAAACTGAGGCTCAGAGGGACATGCAGTGGACACCCAGAGTGCTTCAGCATGCCAGCTACATGGTCTGTGTACATGGCATGTCGTGGAAGCAGAGGGTGGCCCCAGATATGGCTTGGTTTCTGAGCAGGGGATCTGGGGAAAAACAAGTGGGAGGCAGGAGGCCAGGCCCCAGGCCCTCTCTTGCCCCACCCAGTGAACCTCCCTGTGCTGGCCCCCTCTGGTTATCTCAGAGCCCAGCTTCTTTGTTCACAACGTCAGAGCCTTTGAGTTGCCTTTGTGGGGTATGACCCCAGAGGTGGCTCCTTCCCCTGTGTCTGTGTCCCCCCAGCTGAGCCAGACTCCTCAGGGTGTGGCTACCCCTTCACCAGGCTGCTGGGGGGAGTGCACCCCAGCAGTAGAAGCCCTGATTAACCAGCCACCCTGACACCCCAGCCACCACTTCCCAGTAGATCACAGGCCTAGAGGAGAGAGTCTGAGGCCAGCTCGGCCCATGAGCTTTCGCCCAGGGTCACCCAACAGTTGGGCCCCCACCCCACTGTTTGATCTGCTCTACCACTCGGAGTCGGGGGGTACCCTGGGCCTCTGTGTCTTGGTGGGGAGAACACAAGACAAAGCCCAGGGGTGCACCGCCATTTGCCAGGTCCCTGTGGAGATCCATGCCAACGTTTCTTTGGAGGGCCATGCTGGTGGGTGGGCAGGGGCCTGGGGCCGGATCTGGGAGACCTGAGAACTCTTGCAGTGTAACTACTGTCTCATCGGCCCCCATTTCGCAGCAAGGGGATACTGAGTCGCAGCCAAGATAAGCAGCTCGTGCCCGGGAGGGTGGCCTTGCGCTCTCTCGATGGCCGCACTGGCGCCGGCTCTGCCAGAACTCAGTTTCCCCGACTCCACAGGGGAAGGGGCGTGTGAACTCCTTTACCCGGGGCAAACCGAGGCCTGGGAAGGAGGACTCGGCCAAAGTTGCTCGGCGGGAAAATGTCACCCCCCCCCCCGGGGCGGGCGTGGGCAGGGGCGCGAGGGCAGAGCGGCGGCGGGTGGCGGAGGAGCCCCGGCGCGCCGGCCGCAGAGCCCCGCCCCGCCCCGCCCCGCCTGGGCGCGGCCCCGCCCGATTGGCTGCTCGCCGCCACCGCCGCCGGGCCCGCCCCCGCGGGGAGCGGGTCCGCCGAGCCCGAACCCGAGCGGCCAGGCGCCGGAGCCGAGCCCGGTCCAGCTGCCGCTGCCGCCCGCGCGCCAGAGCCCGGCCCGATGCCGGCCGAACTCAGACAGGTTGGAGGAACTTGTCCGGGGCGGGTGGCACCGTCCCAGGCTCGGCGGCAGAGGGCGGGGCGCCGGCCTCCCGGGAGGACCGCTTTTGTTCCGTAGAGCCGCCGGCCGGAGGCGGCTATTGTCTGGGCTCCGGCCGGCGCGTCTGGCCCCGGGGCCAGGAGGGGCGGCGGAGTGAGCGCGCCGCCCTGGGAGTGTGCAAGGCGCGGGCCTGGCCGCGGGGTCTCCAGAGCCGTTCCTTGGGGGCCGGGCTCGGGGCCCCCTGGGCGGCGCGACCCTGCGCAGGGAGCGGCTCCCGGACCGGGTGGGCTCACCCCCGGGCCAGCGCCCAGGGCAGGTGCCGGAGCCGGGGGTGGGGGCGAGGGCGTTCCCCAGCAGCCCCTCTATGCAGGAGGAAGGCCGAGGCTGGAGAGGGCAGCCTGGCAGGGCCTCCTGTTCCTTGGGGGCTCACTGGGCCTCCCCTCCCTTCACACTCCCCAAGCGGGCTCCTACTCTGGAGACCTGTGAAGAAGCTTCCGGAGCTTTAATGGAGCCCCGTCTGTGCGGCAGCCACGTGAAGGCGGGTGGAGGATGCCCTGCCTGCATGGAGAGTTGGGAGGGGGTCTTTCAGTACCGGGGTTGAGTACCGGGCATGTGGACAGCCTGCACTCTTGCTCAGAGAGGGGCGGGGTCCAGTAACATGCCGGGAGAGAGGCCGAGTGGAGGAGCAGCCACCCCAAGCCCCTTGTGGGAAGTAGGTCCCCCACACGCCCGCTGAGTCCCTGCCTGCTGTGCATCTCTGGTGTGGCCCCCAGGATCTGGCCACTGACTGCCCCAGAGATGGGGGGCCAGCTGGGGGCACTGGGGGGATTTGGGCCACAGTGTGGCTGGTGGATGTGGGCAGGGCTCAGGGAAGCTGGGGTGGGTGACAGCCAGCCCTACTCTCCCCCCACACACACCCATACAAGCCTGCTCCCCTAGCCTGCTGAGCATCCGCACCCCTTGGCCTCTTGGCCACTCAGCATGGGGCCGCGCCCTGGCAGGTGGACTGCTGCTGCTGAGGGATGAGCTCCTGTCTACCAAGGCTGGGGAGAGGCCATGGGCTCCAAGGGAGAGAGCATTTGTGGTGGCCAAGAGTTTGTGCCTTGGTGGGAGATGCCAGCCTGGCTTGTCCTGGACTCCATCCAGGATGGCTGTGCTGGTGGGGGCCTTTCACTCCTCTACCTCTCCATTCATTTGTCCCATGCGGCCGTCTTGTGCCCTTTGGGGATTGTGGGAGCCAAATGTGAGATCCCACCTTAACCTCTACCCTGTGTGTGCTAGTGAGGCCGTGAACAGGGTGGGGCACTCACCCCACAGTTTATTTTCCATGATGCATCCTGTAGGTGCCTACCTGCCAACTGTGAGTGGGATAAGTGGATCCATGTCTCCAGGACCTCAGTCCAGCCCCATCATTAGAACTTGGCTTGTTTTCTCTGTCCCTTCCCTCTGCCATTCCCACATGCACCCCAGAGGCTGTTGTAGGCTTTTGGTCAGATGGCAGCCCCTCTGCATTGTCCCACACCTCACTTTTCTACTCCCCACGCTCCTTGGATCTGGCCACAAAGGTGTGACAGCCTTGACCCCTGGGTCCTTCCTGTTTCCCCATGAAGAAGCTGAGCCCCAGGGGTGTGACAGCGCCCAGGGCTCTCGCACGGCACTCAGCTCTGTGCTTCTGGGACCCTCTTGAGAGCAGTGGCGGGTGGTTGGGTCCACCTTTCTGGGGTGCTGGCTTGGAGTCCTGGGCCAGGCCCCTCCCACAAGTTCAAGGATGCCCAGGGGAAACCCCAGGCCTGCACAGCAGGACCTCCCTGGGCCAGGCCCAGCAGCTGTGGACCAGGTAGACCATGGATGAGAGTGCCCTGGGACAGATTTGGGCCCTGGAGGTCGGTGATGGGAGGCTGGGCAGTGGTCCCAGCGAGAGGGGCAAGGCCGAGGCCAGGGCTGAGGAGGAGATGGTAAGAAACAGTTGACAGGACTTGGCAGGATTTGGGTTGTGGGCGAAGGCTGGGGGTGGTGTTTCCAGGCTGGTGCCCATGTCTGGGGTGCAGGGGGAACTTGGGGCTGTAGGCCAGCCTGGGTAGGTGGACGTGGGACATGGGGCCTTAGAGCAAGGCCTTAAGGCCAGATGAGGATCCAGGCACCCTGCTCAGCCACCTCTGTTGAGCGTTGACTGTGTGCTGGTTGTTAGGCCATGATCCCATGTCCCTGCCCTGAAGGTGTTGCACAGGCCTGAGCCATGGGTCCCCTTAGGGCCTCTCCCTACCCTAGGCCTCAGTTCTGCCATCTGCTGCCCACTCTTGAGACCCCCACAGTGGACATCTGCGTGGGTGGTTGAGGGAGGTGATGGGGGTGTGTGCACATGTGAGTGCTTCTGGGGACAGTGGGCACTGAGCGCTGGGTGCTGTCAGGAGAGCACGAAGATTGATGTGCTCAGGCCTGTGGGCCGGGCTGGGTGCTCATGCACGTGTGTACATGCACGTGTCCCTGTTGGAAGGACCAGGTATGTGCACATGTGTGTCCAGGTCCTTGTCTGCATGTGTAATGAGGCTGGACCTTCCCATGATTACCGGCTGACTCACGCTCGCCTGCCTGCCCACCCGCCCGCATGAAGTCATTGCCCATTTTTAGCTCCCTGAGGTCATGTGCCAGCGGGGGCTCTTGGGGCCCTGCAATCCTGCTGCCAGGCTGCCCAAGCTGGGTGTTAGTGGGCCATGTTGTAGGACTGCTAGGCCTCCTTGAGGGGCTCTGGCTCTCCTGGACTCCTCCATCCCCTCATCCCCCCAACTCTGCACTCTGTCAGACCGTCACCACAGGCTGGCGTGAGAGGAATAAGCTGGGCCACATAGTCGCATTGAGGGCCCAGGTGGGCTTCCCCCACCTCCCAGCCACTGCTTGGCTAGGGGGTAGCAGGCTCTTCTCTCGGGGTGTTAATGTCTGTAAATGTCTGCAAACCGACTAAGGGGCCATGTCCCACTGGCAGTGTCCTGGACAACATCCTGGTCCCCTTTAGTCAGTCTTGGTCCTCATCCATCGCCCGGACTTGTAGCCCCAGGACCTGGCCCCAAGGGCCCAGCAGAGAGAGCGCGGCCCCTGCCACACATTTGCTCTGGCAGTTGCCAAATACAGATGGGGCTGCTGAGGCCTCAGCAGTGACACGCTGTCCCTGGACCTTCCCCTGCTCCAGAACTGTCCCAGCTCCCCAGTGCCCTGAAGAGCCCAGGCCACCCTGTGCGGCAGCCCACCAGTATGCCCCCACTCTGGGCCTCAGTTTACTTTTCTTTCCCAGGGAATAGTGTTCCTCCTTCCTGGCAAGGTTCCCAACAGACGTTCCGCCCACATCCCAAGACTGAGAAGGTGGCAGCCACAGCCCCCCGAGGAGCAAAGTGTGACTAAAAGGCTTGGCAAAGTCACCTTCCTGCGGATGTTTGAGATTCCCGTTAGTGGATTGGGGAGTTCGGGTGAATCCTGTGCCCTCTGTCAGGCCTGTGTCCCTTTATGTAAAATCACGAGTTGTCCTCTGAGGCCCTGCTTCTGGAGCAGGAGGTTGCATTCTGTGGCCTCTTCCTGTGTCACCAGAGCCCGAGGGATCCCCTGTCCTCACATGTTGGTGCAGGTCTCTCCCTGGAACCCTGAAGAGATCACAGGAGCCCAGACTCTCAACACTGCGTGCAGTTGCAGGATCAAGCATCCCTTCAGGACCAGGCCCCAACCTGGGGAAACTTCCTGCCCTGGGGAGCTCCGGAGACAGGCCCTGCAGGCTGCTCTGGGTGCCTTGCCTTGCACAGCTTCTGGGCCCAAGGACAGGAGCAGAGTAGGGCTCTGATGCCAGGCAGATGAGGATGTGAGCTGCTGGCCTTCCCTGGGCCTCAGCTCGTGTCTCTGCAGGCCTCAGGGTCTGGGGGCCCAGCAAGGGATCCATCCTGCAAGGCACAGGGCCTGGGCTGGGGAGCAGGGCCTGTCCTCCTGCTGACCCAGCCCTGGCTGCCCGCCCACCTCGGCTTGGATTTCATTCCCTACCCATCCTGGCCAGATGCTGATCCCAGGACACCGGTGCTGTGCGGAGGACCCATGTGGTCAGGCCCGGGGGAAGACTGTGGCTCTCAGGTTCCTGTGCCACTCAGCACAGCAGGGGTCTGGCCTGGCTCTGCTGTGGGCTGGTCTGTCCTCTTTGAGCCTCAGTTTCCCTGCTGGCCAGTAGGTATGTGGGCCTTAGAAGAGCCTCTGTCCAGAGCTCGTCTTGCCTGGAATTCCCCCATGGTCATACATCACAGGGACACATGATGGCAAGAGATGCAGGTTAACAATGAGGCAGGTGGCCCAGAGCTGAGGAGACCTTGGGGGTGTGTGGGGAGGGGACACTGTGGTTGCCGTCAAGGACCAGCTGGGTCCCCTCGGCCTGAACCCACCCTCTCTGGGCTCTGATGTGATACCCAGGGTCTTGGTGGGGGACATGGGCCACTGGCCCAAGCAAGGTAGGACCAGGCTGTGCCCGCTCAACACCCTAGGAGTGTCCATGCCGGAAGGAGCAAGGGTGTTTTGGTGCACAGGGCACTCTGGAAGCTGGATATTTCTGTTTTGCAAGGGCATCTAGCTGGCCTTGGGGACAGCAGGAGCCTGGGTGTGCCACGGGGAGTCGGTGAACAATGCTGAAACTGCTCCCCCAAGGCCTCTGCGCTCAAGGTTTCTGGGTTGGGGCAGGGAGGAGGCCTGGGGCACCGGAAAGGTCCAGCCGGGGGTGGCAAGCAATGTCTGGAGAGCATACTCCGGGCCTCCAGAAGCCTGGCACTCAGACAGGGCTGTCCAAGGCTGCACCACAGGTCCAAAGGCTTCATCTGTCAGCTCATCTCATGAATGCCCTGGGAGGGGGAGCCAGTCCCCAGGGCCCCCCATGGAATGGGGTGACAGGGCAAGGTCAGCCTCTCGGCATTTGGAGGCAGGAATGTGCTGCCGTCCTCACCGGCTTGGGCTGAGACAGCCCTGGGATTGGTGGGTTCTGGGGCTGGGAAGAAGGCACTGCTGCATCCCTGCCAGCATGAGTATCAGTGCTCCAGGGCAGGGTAAGCAGTGGATCCTTCCACTGATGCCCACCCCCTTCGCCCAGGAGCAGAGCCCGGGCAGCCAGGCCTCACTGGTTGCCATGCCAGAGGCGCCCGAGGTTCTGGAGGAAACAGTGACAGTGGAGGAGGACCCTGGCACGCCCACCTCCCATGTGTCCATTGTCACGTCAGAAGATGGCACTACCCGACGCACTGAGACCAAGGTATGACCGGGCCCAGGCAGCGGGTATGTTGGCTTTGCAGCCGCAGTTGTCCCATTTGCCGAGTGGGCGCGTGTCCCAGCCTCCTGGGGGCTGCCCATTGTTTGGGTAGAAAATGGAGGCCACCCTGGCCCTACTGGGGCAGTGTCTGAGCCCCTCAGGCTGCCCAGCCCACCGGCCGTCCACTTACCCACCAGGTGACCAAGACCGTCAAGACGGTGACAACACGAACAGTGCGCCAGGTGCCCGTGGGCCCAGACGGCCTCCCCCTGTTGGATGGCGGCCCCCTGCTAGGCCCCTTTGCTGATGGACCCCTGGACAGGCACTTCTTGCTGCGTGGGGGCGGCCCAGCGGCCACACTTTCCCGCGCCTACCTCAGCAGCGGGGGCACCTTTTCTGATAGCCCTGAGCCCCGTGAGGTCCCCAACTACGGCAGCCTGTCCCGTGGGCTGGGTGTGCGACCCCCGCGAGGTGGCCCCCTTGGCCCAGGCCCTGGCGATGGCTGCTTCACACTGCCTGGCCACCGTGAGACCTTCCCCGTGGGCCCTGAGCCTGTGCTGCCAGCTGGCCGCTCCCAGCCTGAGCGCTTCCAGGCTGAGCCCTATGGCTTGGAGGACGACACGCGCAGCCTGGCTGCTGATGACGAGGGAGGCGCGGACCTGCAGCCCGACTGTGGCACCACCGCACGGAGGAGGCCCGACTGTGGGCGGGGCCTCCGCACCAGGTGAGCGTCCTCAGCCCTGCTGCCACCTCCAGGAGGTCTGCCTTCCACTCCTTCGCCACAGAGTCCACCGCGGGTAGTCTAGCTGCTGGGCTAAGTCGGTCATGCACACGTTAGTTTGAATTGGCCTTGGCTCTTCTCCAGGACAGTGGTAAGGGCAGGCCTTGGGGTGGTGGAAGGTGCACTGGGCACCCTCCCTGTGGGTCTGGGCCTTGAGAGAAGCTGGTGACAGTGCCTGACACCTGCTCCAGCCAGAGGCCCACGAAGATGTGAGCACAAGAAGCTCAGGGCGTTTCTCTGAGCTCGAGGCCCAGCCTCTCCCCAGGCCTCAATTTCCCCCATGTACAGTAGCAACCAGAACCCAGGCCCCCCAGCCCTGCCTCGCACAGCATCTGGTTCTGTCCTCTCTGCCCTTAGTTTCCCTGTCTAGAGTGGGAACACGACTGGATTTTGCTGCGTGACCGTGGGCTAGACACCTGACCCTTTCTGCCTCAATGCTGCCCCCCCAGGAAGTGGGTTTGATAGTGACAACCCACAGGGACATCTTGTGCCCTGGGGGACTGGTGGCCTGAATGCCCCTCAGATCCTCTCAGCAGGATGGCCACCTCCTGGCAGTAGCCAGACATGAGCCTCATGGAGAGGTGGGACCCCCAGTCATGAACAAATGTTTTCTAGAAATACATTGACCTCAGAATTGGGGAACGTGGCCTGCTGATGGGAGTGAGTGAGCTCTCTGTCTGGGAGGGATGTAAGCCCTGATGACCACTGGCTGGGGTTTGACTCTGTCATTGGCACTGAGTCAGTTCTTGCCGGGCTGAGCTGTGACTCTCAGCACCCGCCCAATGCTTGGGGACAATGCTCTAGGCCCAGCCCCGCCGTCCATGGGTTCACGGTACCCTGGAGAAGGTGTGAGGGGGCAGCTCAGGGGCAGGGCTGGCGGCTGCCAAGGTGTTCCTACGCCCTGCTTTCCTGCACAGGGCCTATGAGGACGGGGCAGATGATGGTGGTGAGCTGATGGAGGAGCGGCCCCTGTTCCCGGCCGCGACGGCACCCCTAGCCCAGCCAGAACGGGGCAGCCTGGGCAGCCTGGACCGGGCAGTGCGGCGCTCGCCCTCAGTTGACAGTGCCCGCAAGGAGCCGCGCTGGCGGGACCCCGAGCTGCCTGAGGTCCTGGCCATGCTGCGGCACCCTGTGGACCCCGTGAAGGCCAACGCGGCCGCCTACCTGCAGCACCTGTGCTTCGAGAACGAGGGCATCAAGCGTCGTGTGCGGCAGCTGCGGGGGCTGCCGCTGCTTGTGGCTCTGCTGGACCACCCAAGGGCAGAGGTGCGGCGTCGGGCCTGCGGGGCTCTGCGAAACCTCTCCTATGGCCGAGACACTGACAACAAGGCTGCCATCCGGGACTGCGGCGGCGTGCCTGCCCTGGTGCGCCTGCTGCGGGCCGCTCGGGACAATGAGGTCCGTGAGCTTGTCACAGGTGAGTGGCGCCCCAGCACCCACATTCCCCACATCCCCTGGGAAGAGGCAAGAGCAAGGCTTGGCCAGAGAAAGCACCCCATTTAGTCAGGAGTCCCAGCTGTAGGGGTCAGGCAGCCGGCTCAGATGCCGTGACAGGTCCCCAGTCTCTGCCTCTAGACTTTGCTGCCACAGGTGGGGCTGGCACTCGACCCCTCAGGCAGGCCCCCTCCTCGCCTGTCCCCATGTCCCCACAATGACTCCTCTGGGTCCAGCCTCCCTGGTCCCACCCCCAGCAGGGCAGTGGTGGAGATTGTCCTTATGGGACCCAGGTGGCCAGGCAGGGTCACATGACCACCTCTTGGCATGGACCCAGAGTGGTAGTGCCATCTGCCCACGTGGCTGGGAAGGGGTGGGGAAGAGAAGGCACCTACCATGTCCAGCCCCAGGTCCCTGCCAGTCCCTCCTCTGCATCCCACACTCTCTGGGGCTCCCTCCTAGCTGGGAGCCACTCCCAGGCACTGTGTGTACGTCCTGCCCAGGCCAGGGTGGGCTCTTAGGATTTCTCAGGGCTTTTGTCACTACTGCCTCTGGCCTGAGCTGGGACTGGATGAGGGTGGGGCCGGACCTGAGCAGGGTCTGGTGGGGAGGTAGAGAGGGCAGTGCTGTGGTCAGCACTGGCTGGTCGGTGGCGCCCTGCAGGCACGCTCTGGAACCTGTCATCCTACGAGCCCCTGAAGATGGTCATCATTGATCACGGCCTGCAGACGCTGACCCATGAGGTCATTGTGCCCCACTCGGGTTGGGAGCGTGAGCCCAATGAGGACTCTAAGCCACGGGATGCCGAGTGGACAACTGTCTTCAAGAACACTTCAGGCTGCTTGAGGTGTGGGCGGGGGCCAGGCTCGGGCACTCCCCACGCAGCTGCCCAGGGCTGTTCCCAGTCAAGGAGGCAGGAGCTGGGCACCGGAGCCCTGGGGCACCTGGGGACAGCTGTCCTGGGACGCCCACATCCTCGTGTCCCAGATATCGTGGAAGACAGCTAGCTGCTCCAGTCTTAGGAATTTCTGAGCCATGTCACAGTTCTTGCCAAGTCCTGAGAATGGGGCCTGATGAGGCTGTACTCACCCCCGAGAGCAGCCTCTGGACAAGGTCTGCCAGCCTCTCGTGTGGTACCCCACAGCTCCAGTCCTACCCAGCTTTCACCCACTTTTACCTCACTGTGACAGACAGGGGAGGGGGAGCCTGGACCCTCATCTACAGTCTGCCTTGGAGGCCTCATCCCACCTCCTGGTGACCCCTGCCCTTGTCCTCTCACCCTGCAGAGACCCCACAGGAAGTCCTGGGTCCTCATGGTCCTGCCTGTTCATCAGGATGTGCTCCCATGGCTCTACAGGGCTCCATCCTCAGGGCAAGGTGGAGCCCAGAGCTGCCTGTGCAGAATCAGGCCTCTGGACCCACTTCTGTCCATTTCCAGTTCAGCTGGGAGTTTGGGAAGCCCCCTACCCCACGCGGATGCCAGGCCAGGGCTACTTCCTGGGGTCTCAGTGGTCAGGCCACCACTGCTCCACATTCACTGTGCTCCAGGCTGGTGTCATCTGCCAATATCCTCAACAGGGTGACGTCAGAGCTGTTTTGCAGATGCAGATGGGACCCCCCCCAAGGCCAGGTAGGGGCCAGGGGAGTTCCCATGAGAGCCAGCTGTCACAGGGCTTGCTCTTGGCCACCCAGGAACGTGAGCTCGGATGGTGCAGAAGCCCGGCGGCGGCTCCGGGAGTGTGAAGGGCTGGTGGACGCACTCTTGCACGCCCTGCAGTCGGCCGTGGGCAGGAAGGACACGGACAACAAGGTGGGCAGGGTGGGGCAGGTCCTAGCAGGTCCTTCCTGGGCAGGGTCAGTCTCGCAGCCTCCCACAAAGGGTCAGGGAGAAGGAGCAGGAACAGGGCCCAGGAGGCCTGAACTCTGGGTGGCACAGAGGGGAACGGGTGTGCGGGCCTACAAACAGTAGGTGTCCCAGCCTTTTCTCTCTCAGCCCCTCGCTGGAGGTGCTCACCCGTGAGGGCCCCCTAGCTCGGGCTTCCCCATCTCTATACTCCTAGGCCCCTCCATGCATGCTGGATGGGGCCAGTTTTCCCTGGGAGTGTCAGTGGTCCCCAAACCCACCTGGCCCTGCCCCACCAGCTCTCCTCTCCTCACAGTCTGTGGAGAACTGCGTCTGCATCATGCGGAACCTATCCTACCACGTGCACAAGGAGGTGCCTGGGGCTGAGAGGTACCAGGAGGCTGATCCTGGGCCCCCGGGCAGTGCTGCGGGCCCCCAGCGCCGGAGGCGGGACGACGCCAGCTGCTTTGGTGGCAAGAAGGCCAAAGGTGTGTGAGTGGGCCTGGGGTACCACTCTAGGACCCCACCCCCAGGCTGGAGGCTCTCCTTACCTGTGGCAGGCAGTCACAGCCCAGAGGGCAGGCGGGGATGCAGGGAGCTAGGGAGGACATGCCCTGGGGCATGCAGCTGACAGGCCTGCGGTTCCTCCTCTGCGCTCTGGGGCCCCTAGGGGAGGGCAGGAGGGAACCCACGTGGTGTCCCTGCTAGTGCCTGGACCCAGTCCCTCAGCTCTGGGAGGGGTTCTGGAGGCCCATGGTTGGAAAGTGATGAAGATGAAGCCGCCTCCTGGCGTTTGCAGAGCACCTGAAGCCCTGAGGGCAGCACCCTCCTGCCTTCGCGCCGTCCCCCCCTGGCATTTGCCGGGTGTGAGTTCCAGGGACCTACACTCCGTGGCACCTGCCAGCTGGAGTCTTTGCCCTACCATCACCTGCCCCACCCATGTGGGTCTGCTCTGACCGCAGGCCTCCCCCCTGCCTACTTGTGGGCATTCAGCCCTCAGCTGTAAGTGGGGTGAGGTCCCAGGGCTGCCTGCTCGACCTGGGTTGTACAGTAGGAATTGGGGGCCTCCTGGGAGGGCATGGGGTGCTGCCCGCTCAGGCTCATCTCCTCTCTCCTCTGCTTCCTCCGGCCGCCCAGAGGAGTGGTTCCATCCAGGTGAGTCCCTGTTTGTCCTACCGTCCAGGCCTGGCGGGTGCAGTGGGCACCAGGGAGGCACTCTCCACTCCATTCCTCAGACAGTCGTCTCCATGACAGCCACAGGGCGCTCCAGCCTCAGGGCCCTGCCCATCCCCAGTCCTTTCTCTGGGCAGCTGTCTCCATGACAACGGCAGGAATGTCAACCCTGGACTGGTTGGGAGGCCAAGGGGCTGTCCCTCTGTAACCTTAGACTCCACTTCCCAGGGCTGGGCCTGGAGCTGGAGCTGGGGCAGCGCCGAGGGTATGTAGGACTCGGGGTGTGTCTGTCCCCTAGGGCACCGGGGAGCAGTCTGCCCCTCCATGTGGCTCAGAGGGACCACACAAAGGCCCCATGAGGCTGAGCAGGGCAGGGGCCCAGACCATCTGACCTCAGCTCTGCTGCATTCCAGAGGGGGCGATGCTCTCTCATCTGAGATGGGGAGCGTGGCCGGGAGTGAGCTCGGCCTATGGATGGAGGTCTCTCCTGGCCAGCACATCCTGGGACTGGATCCTACCCCTAGATGAGCAAGTTTCCCCGTGGGTGGGACTTTTGGCCCCAGCCCTGACTTGCTGTGCGACCAGGCATGTCTTGTCCCGGCCAGCCCTTGGCTTCCATGTCTGCACCTGCCTGCCAGCCAGCCTGGGCTGCTGGCTCCTGGCAGCTGCAAGGAGGCCTTTGGAGTCTGCAGTGCAGCTCCCAGCACCTGATGGGAGATGAGTCTTGGCTGCTAGGGGCAGGGCTGGGATGTCCCCAGGCCCCACTGCCACCACTGCCCTCCCCTGGGCCAACCTGCCTGCCGGAACACAGAATGGTGTTCCACTCCCACGGCCTCTTGGTGCCCAGTCCTGGACGTGGTGGTGCTTTTTGGGCTCTCAGCAGGAAAGTGCTGTGCCCAGCCTTCCTGACACACACCTGCCCCGACAGGGTCCACCTGACCTCTCACTGCCCTTCTGTTCCAGGGAAGAAGGACGGTGAGATGGACCGGAACTTTGACACGCTGGACCTTCCCAAGCGGACCGAGGCCGCCAAAGGTGAGTGGGCAGAGGTGGAGTCCAGGCCCAGGCCTGTCCAGCTGTGAAGGTTTGTGCCACCAAGTAGGCCTGGAGGGCCTCTGAGATCCACTGGGGAAACTGAGGCCCACAGGTGTGGGGTTCCCTGGGGACCATCCAGTCCTTGGGCACCTGCTGAGGGTTCAGAATCAGGGTCAGTACTATGGGTCACTTCAGGCAGTGGGAGGGGACAGAGGCACAGAGAGGCCAGGCACTTGCTGAGTCACAGCAGGTGAGGGGCTGGCAGGGACTGGAGCCAGGTCCTCAGTGAAAGGCAGGGTCTGACCAGGCAGGAACTCATTGTCAGTCAGGGAGCTCGGGTTCATTCCAAGGGAGCTGGGAGGGTGCGCTACACCCTGGGAGATCCCTACAGAGGCCGGGCCAGGAGAGGACCCTGACTCAGGCGGGGCAGAGTCCCCTGTGTCTGTTGGAGTCCTACTGTGTGCTGGCACTGTTCTGTGCACTGGGTCTCCGGCCTGAGTGAGTCAGGTCTGTCCTGGTGAATACCAGGCCACAGCGCACCCTGCGAGCACAGAGGCCCTAAGCGGCTAGAAGGGCCCAGCCGTGGGAAGTCCAGGGGGAAGCAGCACAGGCGAAGGCAGCAGCCTTGCACACATCCTGAGGGAGGGACACCCTGGGGGGAAGGTGCTTAGGGCATTTGGGGAACAGAAAGGCCAGTAAGGCTGGAATGGAGGGAGCAGGGGACAATATGAGGACTGGGGAGGGGCAGGGGGACAGAGGAGAGGGAGATGTGTCTGAGCACGGGCACATGTGGAAGGCCTCTCTGCGCCTCCCCTCTGGAGCATCGTGGGCTAACTGCTCCAGGCAGGGCCTCAATTGTTGAGGGACCAGGAGCCGTTGAGCATCTCAGACAGGGATGGGGGGAGGGATTCCTTGTTGCTAGGGAGGTTGAATCATGTTGCTAGGGAAGTGGCCCTGGTTTCTGCCTCCCTCCCCACCTCAGGCCTCCTGGATGCTCCACTGCCAGGCAGGTCTAATCCCATTTCTTTGGCAGCAGGGTCAAGGGCAGAAGGACCTCACCCAAACACACTGCCTCCTCACTGAGCCTCTGGCCCTCTGTGAATGGGAATGCTTTTCCTCTTGGGGGGCCATAGGGGTGAATACACTGACCGTTAAGCATTGCCTGCCTGCACCATGCCTGTCCCTGGGCCCCAGCTCACACTTGTCCTGGGAGCACTGCCTGGAGGAGTGGGGGGAGGGAGTGATGGGGGAGGTTTGGGTGACTGTGGGCGGCGGGTGCCCTGTGCCCAGGCTTTGAGCTGCTGTACCAGCCCGAGGTGGTCCGTCTCTACCTCTCCCTCCTCACTGAGAGCCGGAACTTCAACACCCTGGAGGCTGCCGCAGGTGCCCTGCAGAACCTCAGTGCTGGCAGCTGGATGGTGAGAGGCTGGATCTGACAGGGAGGGGGCAGAGGGGAATCCTAGGCGCCTCATTGGTGCCTGCCCCTGCCCCTGCGCATCCCCAAGCTGGGAGGGAGGGGGCACACAGCCCCCAAGGTCCTGGAGGTTCAGCGTGTCCCCGGGGAAGTGGAGGGAGTTGAGCTGTTGGGTAGGGCTTACTCTGCAGGGAGCAGTCAGGGCTCAGGTGAGAGTGTCTGGCCGGTGCTGAGCACACTCCGGGCGCCTCCACCGCTGCAGTGGGCCACGTACATCCGTGCCACGGTGCGCAAGGAGCGCGGGCTGCCGGTGCTCGTGGAGCTGCTGCAGTCTGAGACTGACAAGGTGGTGCGTGCTGTCGCCATCGCCCTGCGCAACCTCTCGCTGGACCGGCGCAACAAGGACCTCATTGGTGAGGGCGCCGGCGGACCGAGCCAGGAAGCGGAACCAGGCGGGTGGTTCGGGGCGCCAGCGGAGCTGGAGGATGGGTGGTTCAGGTGTCTGGCTGCCCCAGCACTCATCCCAGCTGCAGGAGCTCGTGTCTTCCTGAACCATCCTGAGGCCTAGTCCCCTGTGCAGGGCGGCGGGGGAGGGTGTCATCACGGCGTCCTGGAGCTCCTGAGGGCGCCCTTCACCCAGATGCTGTCTTGACACCCGACCCTGCCCTCAGGGAGCTACGCCATGGCCGAGCTAGTGCGGAATGTGCGCAGTGCGCAGGCCCAGCTGCGTCCCGGGGCCCGCCTGGAGGAGGACACAGTGGTGGCAGTGCTCAACACTATCCATGAGATCGTGTCTGACAGCCTGGACAACGCGCGCTCACTACTGCAGGCCCACGGCGTGCCGGCGTTGGTGGCACTTGGCGCCGCCAGGTGAGCGGGGCCCGGAGGGGGCGGGGCGGGGGGGGGAAGGGCGGACGCTGACCCATGGGGGCCTGCTGCAGCCAATCGGTGCGCGAGGCGAAGGCCGCGTCCCACGTGCTGCAGACCCTGTGGAGCTACAAGGACCTGCGCGGTGCCCTGCAGAAGGAAGGCTGGACCAAGGCACGTTTCCAGGTGCGGCTTATCCGGCCTGTCCTCTCCCCTTATCAGGCTGGGTCCCCCAGGGGAACGTCCCTGACCCCAACCCCTGTCTGTTTTGTGCCTCCTGCCCAGTCAGCTGCTGCTAATGCCAAGGGAGCTAAGGGCACCCCGAGTCCCGGAGGCTTCGACGACAGCACACTGCCGCTGGGGGACAAGAGCCTTGGTGAGTTCGGGGCAGCGTGGGAACCGTCCTTGAGGTTCAAAAGTGACTCTTCCATCCAGGTGCACTGGTGATGACAGGGTGGGTGAGGGGTGGAGGAAAGAGAGGGTCTTCTTCCAGGAGGATGGCCCCAGGGTGGGGGTCCCTTTTTCCTGCTAGGATCCCTCCTAGATCCTTTCCACCGTGGTGTCCACGTGAGTGCCAAGCCAGGTGTGGTGGTGCCAGCAGGCAGAAGCCTAGGGGAGGGGTGCACAGGTCCTAGTGACAAAGAGTACCCAGGGTCGCTGAGGTCAGCCCTGCCGTGGGTTTGTCTGCCCTGGTCCCACCGCCACTATTGCAGCCAGCCAACGCCTGCTCTTGCCTTGCAGAGGGCGAGAAGCCAGGCAGCCGTGACGTGCTCCCCATGGAGGCACTTGGCCCGGGTGAGTGCAGGCGCAGGGCTGCTGGCTTCCTGTGTGGGGAGGCGCAAGGGCCAGAGAGGGCTGCAGGGTGCGCCGCGTGTAGCTGGTGCTGGGAAGGCCTTCCAAGGACACGCTGGGGAAAAGGGATTTGGTTTAGGCACGCTCAGGGAGCAGGGGCAAAGCAGCCAGGGAGGCCAGGGCCCAGTTAGAGTCCCTGGTGGGCAGCTGAGTGGAGGCTGGAGGGTTCTGAGTCCCTGTCGGCAAGCAAGTGAGAGGCTGCAAGGCCCACGCCATGGTCAGGCAAGGGTTGTGAGAAGACCTGGCCCAGGGGACCAGGACACTGCTGGGGCTGGGCAGTGGGGGACCTCTCCAGAGGCCCCTGTCCCAGGGGCTCCCTGCTTCTGGGCAGAAAGAGAGATTAGTTCCTGCGGTGCCTCCTCTTAGAGTTCTCCGCGTGCCCGCACCCCGCAGATGGATACTCCACTGTGGACCGGAGGGAGCGGAGGGCTCGAGGCAGTGACCCTGCAGGGGACAGCTCTGAGAAGGAACCATTGAAAGTAAGTGGCTGTCGGCAGGTGCCCAGGTAGGTAGCATGTCTAGGGGTGGCCTGGAGAGGGGCCCAAGCAAGATGCTGAGTTTGATCAGGGATCAGCCTGGGGTGGTGCTCAACTGTAGGCGAGCTGGGCTGGGAGACCAAGCCCCAGGAGCGTCCCCTCCACCTTGGTAACCTCACGTCAGAGTCGGTCTGTAGGTGCGGATGTTTGAAAGCTACCAAGTGGGATGCTGAGGCATGGGACAGAGGGCACTGCCCCACACAATGCCCTGGACCATGGGAGTCTGAACAAGCATGTCTGCATCCTTCTCTGCACGTGTGCTTGGGCGAGGCCCGCCCTGCCCTGCCTCCAGGGCAGCACCTGCCAGCTGTTCTGCACCAGTCCCTTTACCTTGGGCAGAGGGCTCTGTGCATCCTCTATTCACTGCATCTGTGGGAGCCACACTAGCTCAGCGACCCTTCCCCTCAGGCTTCCACCCAAGCCCCCACAGCTCTGAGCCACCCAGCTGAGCAGCCTAGCCCCACCCGGCAGCTCCAAATAATCTGCTCTGTTCTGCCTCTAATGTCCTCCTGCCCACCGCCCCTCTGCTGCAGACCGAGCCCAGCAGGAAGGCCCCTCCTCCCGGGCCCAGCAGGCCTGCGGTCAGGCTGGTGGACGCCGTGGGGGACTCTAAGCCTCAGCCGGTCGACTCCTGGGTCTAGCTTGCATGTCTGGTACGTTCTCTCATCTGCTTGCTCGTCCGCTCAGTCCCCTCCCGAGGGCAGGGGCTTCTCGTCCATCGTCCATCATCTATCATCTATCGCTGCTGGCTGCACGCTCTGCTCTCCCTGCGCGCTCCCTGTGGCCCAGGGCCACACCTCGGCAGGCCTGCGTGCCCACCTGAGGGAAGGCCAGGCCAAGGTCTGAGAGGGGGAGGCCTCCCTGGGCCTGCAGCTGGGCTCAGGCACTGTGCCAGCAAGGCCCAGAGGAGCTGGGGCCAGAGCAGGGAGGGCCCCCACAGCTTCACATGCCCCAAGCACAGGGCCTCCGGGACCAGCAAGTCCGGATGGGCCCACACCGCCCACAGCAGCTGTCCTGTCCACGCCTCCGTCCACCTAGCCCATGGAGGCAGGCGCCCAGCCCCAGGCCGCCCTGCTCAGCCTGCCCCTCTCCCTCCTCAGGGCCTGGCCGGCCTTCTGTTCTTAGGCCTGATCACGAAAGAAGGGAACTCCGGCTGGCCTGCGCAGACCCTGCCTGGAGCTGGGAGCCGCCTGGTGGCCACAGGTGACAAGGCCTCTGGCTCCAGAGCCAGGGCCAACACTCTGGACACACCCGCTTGCCCCCCCTCCCTCCCTTGCTCCGAGCCCCTAGGCTGGTTAGCGCTTTATAGACTCCGTGCTGTGCGTGAGACGGAGGGAGTGGGGCAGAGAGAAGGCCAGGAGGTGGCAGCAGAGGGCGCCTGGCTTGGCTTCGGGCCAGTGGGATTGGAGAGTGTGCCCCCGCATGGACGGGGCAGCCAAGGGGCAGGGTGTGCCCTGGGCTCCCAGGGCCACCCTGCGAGTGCCACCCTGCATAGCAGGCCGCCTGGGGGTGTGGCGTGGCCTGGGGGCTGGCTGAGCAGGACCTCTGGAGGCCATGAGATGGGCGGCAGGCTTGCTGCCCCCTGCCCACCAACCCGTGATGCCTGGACCCCAGTGCCAGGGAGGCCCTGCCGAGCTGCGCATAGGCGGGAGCCCCGGGTGGCGCCTCCAGGACCTGCCTTCCGAGCAGTGGGGGCTGCTGTTCAGTGCCTGCTGTCTGTGACTGAAATCAGAAGAGAACCACGGAAATAAGCATTAAAAACAAGACCAAAATAAGATCGTATTGGTAAACACCTAGATTTTTGTAAGAAAACTTAAAAATTAAAAAACTCTTGAGGAACTGGCTGTCTTTGTGCCTCAGATCTCTCACTGCGAGCGGCTCCCTCCTCCCTGCTTGCCTGGTGGGCGGTGGGCGGCAGAGGCCCCAGGTGTCCCTCTGCTGTGTCAGGGGCTGCTCAGCGACCAGGTCTGTGGACGTTTCCCCATTGCGACCCCCAGGCTCGCTGCGATCCCCTTTCTACACACAAAGGGGAGCGGGCCTCCTCCTGGGTGTTTAGCGGGCCCTGGACCCTGGGGTAGAGTCCTGGCCGGAGGCCGGCCTGGGCCTGGGTGGGCTCAGATGGGACCCAGGGGCTCCCTGGGGATTCTCAGAGGTCGAACCACTGGGGGCCTTGGAGCTGAAGGATCAGGGTCGGGCTGCGGTCGGCTCTGGAGTCGGGGGGATGCACACCACCTCT
>NC_060281.1:93922650-93929047 GCF_021613505.1 Equus quagga | reverse complement strand
GGACAATAGTCACGTCACCACGGCACCGGGTGTCGCCAGGGTTCCGGCGCAAGGGCTGGGCGCAGGGATACATGGACAGTTGGCGCTCAGCCCTGCAGGATGCGCTCCCCAGAGCCGGCTGCGGCGCCACCACATTGCCATGGTAGCACGGCCAGGCCCACGCGTGATGACTGTTCCCCACCACGTACCTTCTCAGTGATGGCCCCAGACCCTGCCCCTGGACCATTCCCCACAGGGAGTGAGTGTTGAAGGACCACAGGACATCTGGGTGAGGGCTCCTTCGCACAGATGGTGCCCGTGGGAGGAAGAGTGGCCGGACCCTTGGTCAGTGGTGGATTGGCGGGTGAGGGCAGACCAGATGGGTAAGTGGGCAAAGCTGTGCACTGCATTGGCCGTGGTGAACTAAGGGGTTCGCTTGGCCGTGCAGAGTCCTGGGACGCGGTCACTAGCTTGTGAGGTGGGGACATGGGCTGCTCTTAGGGTGTCTTTGCTGATCCCTGTGACCTTGGCCAGGGCAGCCGGTCTTTCCCAGCCCCCTTGCTGCACATGTCAGTGGGACATTCATGAGGATTAAACATACTTGTGCAGTGGAGCCCTCACCCCACCTGGCGCAAGTCAGAGATCCACCAATGGGTGCTGCCCCCGTGGTCACAAGCACAAGGCCTTTCAGGCTGCTGGTAACCGTGGCCTTGGGGTGAGCGTGTCCTTTCCATCTGGGCAGGAGGCAGAGCCCTGCCGGGCCCTCTGGCAGCAAGGGGAAGGGAGGCCCCAGGGCGAGGGCTGAGCTGCTGGGACAGTGATGGTGCCAACCCCCAAGGAGGACACCCAGGGCCGATTTGGGGCCTCTTCCTCCACTTCAGCCTCACAGCTTCTCTGAGAGCAGAAGTTGCCGGCCCATCCCAGGCTTGGGGGTGGCGAGGCAGCCCCTGAACAAGAACCAGAATGACAGTGTAGCCAGTGTCACCTGTCCCCTCACACCTCCTACCAGGAGAGACCATGCGGCAGGGAGGACAGCCTTACAGGAGGCCCCCGAGGTGGCCGGCGTGTCCGTGGGCACGGGGAGCCTCCCCTGTCCTCCTAGAGCAGTTGCTCACGCAGCCAAGGCATGCTCAGCGGGCTCTGCTCTCTGCTGGCCCTGTTCCAGGCCCAGGTTCAGAGGAGCAGAAAATTAGAGGACAGGGCTCAGACCACAGAGCAGACAGACCTTTCTGGCTGAGCCCTGTGGGCGGAGAGGGTGTCCCTGGCTGAGGTGGGGAAGGCGAGGCTGTGAGGCACCCCAGGGCACCTGAGTGCACAGGTGTGTCCCAGGACACCTGCGCTGAGCAGTGCCCACCCCACCCACCTCGGGGTCCTTCTTCCCCATCAGGCTAGCCACACCCTCCCACGTGTTTAAAGGCAGATTTCCTACACATGGAGGGCTCCACTGCTGGCCTCTTCCAAGTGTTTATCAGACCGGAGGGCTCTTGAGCATATAAGGTGGCTGGGGAGAGCAAACTGCCAAAGATAAACCCACAGTTTGCTTGGCTAGCCACTCGCCCTGCCCTCTGCTGATAGCAGATGGGGGCACAGTGCAGGACTGCAGGGCAGGGAGACCCAGCGGGGACCCTGCTGTGGCAGCAGGAAGGAGAGGCGCCTGCAATGGAAGGTAAGCTGTTCTCCTGGGCAGCCCCCCCACTGGGAGGGAGCACTGCCCTGCCAGGCGGGCCTGTGCTCCTAGGTGCCTGGCCTCAGCTCCTCCAGCCAGCAGTCAGTCTTCAGTTCTCTGGGCTCATAGCAAAGCCATTGGGATAACCAACAGCAGTTTAGGACTCTTCAGAGTCCTTGAGTTGAATTTGGAATGGGGTCTGCTTTGCACTGGCTGCTTGAACTCAGTTCTGGCTCCCTTAGACCCTGTGTGCCTGCACACGCATCTCAGGGCCCTCGATGCCTCCTGCGGGATGGACCCGGGGTGGGGGGCACAGTGGAGCGTCTCCACAGGGCGGGCACCTGGATGCAGCTCCCAGCACCGGCTCCCCAGTGGGCTTCCTCACCTGCAAGCCAGGCCTTCTCTAGGCTCAAGCTCCTGGGGCCTGCAGGAGCACAGGCCACGGCCCCCTGGCCTGTAGGACGTCTAGGGAGCCGCGGTCCCTCAGGGGCGCAGCACCCTGGGCGTGTTCCCCACAGACTTGTCTGCCAGGAAGGTTGAGGTGGCCACAAAGACGGGTGCAGCCTCCTCACTTGCAGGCCTCAGGTTCCCATGCTGGTGTGAGGGCCGATGCACCTGCCGTGGGGGCAGGCCCCTTCGATCACGGGATCCTCAGCCTTGCCCAGGAGCAGCAGCCAGCTCTTGATGCCCTGGCAGCAGTCCGTGCCTTCCCCACATACTGATAATTTGCTGTTATTTCTTCCTCCTTCCATAGAGAGTGGGCTGGTGCCTGGCCCTGGGTGTCCCCAACTCGGGCCTTGGGTCAGAGCTCTCAGGTTCACCACAACTAAGGCCTCTCCTGCCCTCACCCACCTCCTCCCTCCCTCCTTCTCTGCCCCTTCTGGCTGTCTTTTGCCTTCCTTCCACATCAGTGGTTTGCCGAAGAGAGACGAGAGATGCCTCCTACAGGGCAGGAAGGCCGTGAGTGTCCTCTGCGGGGCGTGAGGGGAGGATGCGGCTGCCTCCAAAGTGACAGCACAGGGAGCCCAAAAGGCATGTCCAGGGAGGAATGTGGGCCCGCAGCTCCTGTGGCCTCAGTCGCTTCCCTCCCGGACCCCACAGCCGCCCCACGGCCGCCCCACGGCCTGGCTCTGCTACCTGATGCAGGGGCTGCTCTTTACCTTCCTCACTTATAGCAGAAGGTGACCTTTACAGTGGAAAGACAGACGGACTCCAGAAAATGTTTGTCCTGTGTCTGGCTCAGGATGTCGGGTGAAGTTTGAGTTCGAGCAGTTCTGCCAGTTAACTCACCTTCTTCATGACATGTTGTCACCTGGTGTTGCTTGGCCTTGGGATTCATGCAGACAGTGTGAGCCCAGTCATTGTCTGCTGCCCTCATGTGTGATGCGTTACCACCCTAGGCCATCACAGCGTGGGGCTCTGGTCCCATCCGATGGATTCTGTACCACCTTTTCCTGGACAGAGCTGCTTGCCCTTGGCAATGGTGCGGCAACCTCCGGGCTCTGGGCCCCAGACTTGGCCTCGCTCTCCCTTCTCACCTCTCACCCCTTCCCCAGCAGGGCGACAGGGCTACGATCTCCTGGTGATTGGCGGGGGATCCGGCGGCCTGGCCTGTGCCAAGGAAGGTACGTATCCTGTGTCCCACCACTGTGGCAGGGCCTCTGAGCTTCCCGGACCCCTGGAGAGGGCAGTGTTGTTCTCTGGTGTCGGATGGGCATGCGCCCTGAGGGCCATGAGCAGAATGTATTGTCTCTGCTGCTGACCTGGCCCCTCCAGGGCCCTGTCACCCTGTCGGGGTCACTCCAGCAGGCTCGTTGCTGTGCCCTGCACCCGCGCCCCAGCTGTCTGTGCAGCACACAGAGACCAGGGTGGCGCGCCAAGTCTGAGTCTGCCCTCCTTGGCTGCAGCCTCAGACCTCACAGGATCTGTCCCCACCCATTGACCATGTCTGCCACCACCTGTGTCCTTGCTGCTCACCTGCTCCAGCCCCTGGCCTCCTCACTGATGTGCAGGTGCTGCCCAAGGGTCGTCCTGGCCTTGCGCCTCCCGCTGCTGCCCACCCGCCCAGCCTGCCCTTTGCCATTGGCTGTGGGACTCGCTCGCCTCCCTTCAGTTTTGGCAAGCAAAATGGCCCTACGTAATGTTGCACCCCTGCTGCACCCCTCCTGCCGGGCACCGAGGGGAGCTCAGTAAAGATGTGTCCAGTGGCGGCAGCTGGACCCTGAGGCCTCCAGAGGCACCGTGTTGTGGTTTGCTGCTAGTCCGAGTGGGAGCAGAGGCCAGCGTTTCACCGGGAGTCGGCTGTCTGCTGGAGGAGTACTGGCCGGCTGCTCACCCGGCCGCCTGAATGATAGGAGGCAGATGTGGGCCAGGGGAGGAGGAGGAGACGGGAGATAAGGGGAGATGAATGGGCCCAAAGGGCGGGGAGCTGAGTGGGCACCCTGACTGGGAAGCTGTGGTTCTCTGACGTCAGATGGGGGTTTTGGGATCACAGAGCGTAGAGGAGATTTGCTATCCACTGGTGGGGCCAAGGACTGCGGAAGGGTCCCGGCTGATTTAGGGGAGTACAGAGGGACATGAGGTCCTCACCCCAGTGACCACAGAGCCACCCCAGGAAAGGGCCTGCACAGACAGCCGCCTGCCGGGTAATGTCCCTCCTAACAGAAGAAAACCCTGGACGTTGTGGGCACTCCGGTGTCGTGTTGGTTAACTCGCAGTTCCTGGGTCTGTCTTCACCTTTCCGAACAGTGCATTTCTCCCTGTGGATGATTGTGCTTCTTTGTTTGTTTGTTTGTTTTTGTTTTGGGTTTTTTTTTTTAAGTAGGATTAGCCCTGAGCTAACATCCGCTGCCAATCTTCCTCTTTTTTGCTTGAGGAAGACTGGCCCTGAGCTAACATCTGTGCCCATCTTCCTCTATTTTATACGTGAGACGCTGGCCACAGCATGGCTTCATGAGTGGTGCATAGGTCCGTGCCCATAATCTGAACCAGTGAAGCCCGGGCCACCAAAGTGAATCGTGTGGACTTAACTGCTATGCCAGCCGGCTGGCCCCAATTGTGCTTTTTTACAGCTTTATTGAGGTATAATTGACATACAATAAAGCACTCATATTTAAAGTGGACAGCTTGATGAGATTTGACATATGTGCATACCTGTGAAACCAGTACCACGATCAAGAGAGTGGGTGCATCTGTCACCCCTATACTAGTGTGCTCAGGTGGCCGTGACAAACACTACAGCCTGAGCAGCTTAGATGACAGGGATTTATTTCCTCCCAGTTCTGGAGACTGGAAGTCCGAGATCGAGGTGCTGGCAGGGTTGGTTTCTCCTGAGGCCTCTCTCCTTGGTGTGTAGATGGCCGGTGTCTCTCTGTCCTCACGTGGCCATTCCTCTGTGTCTGTGTCCTAATCTCTTCTTACAAAGACACCAGTGAGGTGCTGTTAGGGCCCACCCAACATAATGACCTCATTCAATCTTGACTACCTCTGTAAAGACCCTGTCTTCAAATAAGCTCTCGTTCTAAGGCTCTGGGGGTTACAGCTTCAACATAGGAATTTGCGGGGTTGTAATTCAGCCTGTAACAACCCCCAAAACGTCCTCAAACCTTGAGAATCCTCCCCCCACCCCCTAGCCGTACCCCAGAGAACTGATGACCTACTTCTCTCGCTGGAGGTTAGTTTGCATGCTCTGAGGTGCTGCCTAAGGGGCAGCACGCTGGATGGAGTCTCACTTTCCTGACTTCTTTCAGGTGGCGTAGCTATTCAGATTTCATCACTGATTAGTAGCTGTGTATGCAGGTAGCACATGTTGTTTGTAGATGAACATTTGGGTTGTTTGCAGTGTTTGGCTGTTGTGAACAGTGCTGCTGTGAGCATTCGTGTGCGAGTCTTTGTGTTGACATATTTTAGATTCTCTTTGGTGGTAGGGGCTGGCCCAGTGGCCGAGTGGTTAAGTTTGCTCACTCCGCTTTGGCAGCCAGGGGTTCGCAGGTTCGGATCCTGGGCGTGGACCTACACAACACTCATGAAGCCATGCTGTGGCAGCGTCCCACATATGAAACAGAGGAAGACTGGCACAGATGTTAGCTCAGTGACGATCTTCCTGAAGCAAAAAAAGGAGGATTGGCAGTGGATGTTAGCTTAGGGCCAATCTTCCTCACACACACACACACAAAATTCTCCTGGTGCATGCCTAAAAGTGGAAAAGCTGGGTCTTGTTGTATGTATTTTTTATTTAGGCGGTTTTTCATTTCTTTCAGCAAGATTTTGTAGTTTTCAATGTACAGGTCTTTTCACAGCTTTTGTCAGATTTATCCCTAAGTGTTTCATATTTTTTATAATAGCTTTATTGAGATATAAGTCACGTACCATATAATTCACTCATTTAAAGTGTGTTATTCAGTGGTTTTTAGTATATTCACAGTGTTGTACAACTACTACCACAATCCATTTTAGAACATTCTCGTCACCCTCAAAAACTACTCTGTACCCAGTAGTCACTCCCCATTCCCTCTACTCCTCAGCCTTTGGCCGCTGTGAATCCACTTTCTATCTCTACGGATTTGCCCATTCTGGGCATTTCACATAAATATGTGGTCTTTTGTCATGACATCTTTCACTCAGCATGATGTTTTCAGCCTTTGTCCATGATATAACGTGTATGAGTGCTTCATTCCTTTTTACGGCTGAAGAGTTCTCCATTGATATTGGGTAGACCATATTCTCTGTCTCTGCTTGTCCTCTGATATTGGG